>NC_044349.1:21850471-22090471 GCF_007364275.1 Archocentrus centrarchus | reverse complement strand
TCAATCTGGCATTGAACTTTATCAGAAACGCAGAGCATCGCAGCAGGAAGCTCTCTGATTCGTCTTTAAAGGAGAGAACAGAGGAATGTTCGCGCTCTCTTCTTCCTTCGCATCTCTCATTCATTTTCATTTCTCTGTCCACCCCCAGCCGTGCCTTTTTAAAGAATTCTTTCTAGCCTTTTCTGTGTTTGTATTTTTTTCCACTCTCTTTCTTGGCTCCATCTTTCACTTTCTTCATTTGTGTTTACTCTTCTGTTTCTCCCAGCATCTTTTTCTCCTTTCTTTTCCAGCTGCTGCCTTATTAACATTCTCTCTGTACGTATAATTGATTCCTCATGCCTTCCTTTTGTGAAAATGTCATTCATAATTCTGTGTGATAGCTGGCTGGCTAGTAGGCTGAATGGCTGGCTGACTTGCTGGCTGACTGTAAGGCAAAGTGGCCACTGACCCATTTGTAGCAGCTACAAAGAGACTGACAACCAAATCTGATTATAGCAACCAGACCAGGGCCCTTGTGAAACGAATGGCCTAAGCCAGACTGAGCCTAAGCTGTCATTCATCCTTCTGTGCTTTTTAGTCTATGTATTTAACCTTTATTTTACCCCAGCAGGTAAATTAATGACAAATTCTTACTGGTGGTGGAGGGAGAAACTGAAGGAGGGACTTTAAAGAGGTATTAAAGGGGAAGTACTTGTGCACTCATGGCCTTTCTTAGTGCTAATGGAAATGAATTAAGTAGACTTTAACTATCAATTAAATGGCCTGTGTGTGTGTGTGTGTGTGTGTGTGTGTGTTTGCTTAGCAACAGAAAAGAGCAAATGGACAGTTGATGGTCTTTCACACACATTAATGCAGAGCCAGATCTATTCTCACACACATAATGCTACGCACACAAACACACACACACACAGATGGACAAAAATGCACACACGCGCACACACAGAGAAAGGTGCAGATTTAGTGGTGTGCCACCTACACTGCCAGCTATCAACAAGATCTCAAAGGCACCTGGTTGCAGATGACAGAGAGGGGAAGTGGTGTGTGTGTGTGTGTGTGTGTGTGTGTGTGTCTCAGAGAGAGAGAGTGTGAGTGTACATAACAGGGAATCTCTTAGCCCAAATATCCCACTCCCCTCCCATTATGTCTCACTGCTCATGTTACAGTACAGTCCCTATAACTGAGGAGAGGCAGACTAGAAAAGACAGACAGAAGGACACAGACACATAAACAAGGTGAGAGTTGAGAAGAGGAGAGACATAAAGACCCATCACCAGGAAATAAAAAGACAGACAACGTAAGAGACATATAGAAGAAGAGGGGGAAAAAGACTAAGGGAGATAGTGGTGACAAGGCAATCAGAGACACACAAAGGGACAGACAGATTGGAGTTAGAGACAGACTGAGAGACAGAAAAAGTCAGGCAGACAGGTTAAAAAAAAAAAAAGACATCAGAAGGTACATACCGGATGCCTGCCCTGAGGGTACATGATCCCAGGAGAGGAGAGGCTGCCAGTCCGTTTGATGGCCAGGTTAGTCCCCTGGCCCTCCACTCCTCTGCCCTCCACCGGTTACACAGCCACACACACACGCACACACAAACCCCCACACTCTCACCAGTCAGTAAGTCCAGTTCCTGCTCCTTAGCAGGGTTGAACGCAGCAGTCTTTACTCTTCCCTCTTTGCTCCCTCTCTATCTTTTATTGAAAATTCCTCTTGACGCACAACTGAAGAAGTCTGTCAATTCCTTCGTCCAACAATATCCTGACAAAACGGAGCACCAGACTTTACCTTCTCCTCTTCTTTCTTGTTCTTTCCACAGTGAAAGTCTCAGTTTCTCCTCCTCAGTGTCTCTCAGCCTTTTCCTCACCCTGTGATCAGTCAGGGTCCACACGTAGTGACATGACACACAGAATTTTATCCAGACAAGCTCCCCTCTTCCACTTCTCCTACTCTTCTCCCCTCTTCTCCTCCTGCCCCTTCACCCAGCCGTCCAATGGTGAAACATACAAACATAAACAAACACTCAGCTCGATCAAATAGTCTTCTTCTCTTCTTTTCCCTCCTCTTCACCCTCTCTCTGACACACTGAAGCCTCTGCCTTGACTGCTGCCGCAGAAAAGAAGAAGGAGGATAAGAAGAAGAAGAAAGAGGAGGAGGAGGGGAAGGGAGAAGGGAGTGAGAGTGAGAGAGAGAGAGAGAGTGAGAGCTTTGTTTTTAATCTAAATGTGGAAAAAAAATGCAAGAGGAAAGCAGGAAAGAACAGCAGGTCAGTGGAGGATCCAGCGGGCTTTTCAGCAGCAAGCCCTAGACTGTAATATATTGTGCCTGTTGGCTTCAACACAAACACGACAGGCTGCTAAAGCTCCTCTTAAGGTGGAACTGAGTAGATAGAGACACCCAGTCGCACACAGAGGGGGAGCGAGAGAGGAAGAGAGAGAGGCGAGAGATAGATCTCTTTTCAATTGTGGTCAGACACACAAAGCAATCAGTCATGCACAAAGACTCAGGCTCAAACTGATATGAATCAAGATTCAAACACACACAACGCTCCGACACAAATTCATGACAGCTATGTGGACACAGTCGATATGCAGCACAAACACACACACACACACACACACACACACACACACACACACACACACACACACACACACTAGTTACAGTGATAAGTTTATTAGCCAGTTTACACCTCGCATTAAAATGTGACATGGATGATGCAGCAGCAACCCAATCATGCCTAATCGCACACACATCCAGGTGTAAACACACCCAGGGTGCACCGAAGATTGCTACCGATGTGATTTTTTGCATCCCGTCATGAGAAAGGTCTGAGAAGCACCGCATACAGGAGTTCAAACCACATGCATCCACTCCCAAATCCTCTCAAACACAGTGTCATCAGAAGAGTGTCGCAGATGTACTCAGTATAACGCTACGTTAATCATGTTTATGTCTGAAGACTGTGTGTGTGTGTGTGTGTGTGTGTGTGTGTGTGTGTGTGTGTGTGTGTGTGTGTGTGTGTTTACAGTAATGATTAAATATGAAACCACAGGTATCACACGGCTGGGATCTAAGGCTACAACCCAGGTATGGGTAATTTTTCTTATATTACTTCCTAGTTTCCCTGGAGGAAGGGTGCATAGTTGGTGACCATGCCGTCACAACAAATTCGATGGTATGCACAGGGCTTTGTGTGCACCCCATAATGATGAAATTTAAGTCTTCTAGAGCTACCACACCAAAGGATTAAATTCAGGTGTGTGCTCAGACCAAAAATAACCTCAACAGGCCAATGCTCATGTTCAAAAACAGACCTTAAACAGAAGCTCCCAGCTGATGGTTTAAAAAACACACTGGCATAAAGATTTTATTTAAAGAAAAATAGACTTATTTCTAAGCTTACACAAATTTAGCATTATAGAGATACAGGGGTTGGACAATGAAACTGAAACACCTGTCATTTTAGTGTGGGAGGTTTCATGGCTAAATTGGACCAGCCTGGTGGCCAATCTTCATTAATTGCACATTGCACCAGTAAGAGCAGAGTATGAAGGTTCAATTAGCAGAGTAAGAGCACAGTTTTGCTCAAAATATTGCAATGCACACAACATTATGGGTGACATACCAGAGTTCAAAAGAGGACAAATTGTTGGTGCACGTCTTGCTGGCGCATCTGTGACCAAGACAGCAAGTCTTTGTGATGTATCAAGAGCCACGGTATCCAGAGTAATGTCAGCATACCACCAAGAAGAACGAACCACATCCAACAGGATTAACTGTGGACGAAAGAGGAAGCTGTCTGAAAGGGATGTTCGGGTGCTAACCTGGATTGTATCCAAAAAACATAAAACCACGGCTGCCCAAATCACAGCAGAATTAAATGTGCACCTCAACGCTCTTGTTACCACCAAAACTGTCCTTCGGGAGCTCCACAGGGTCAATATACACAGCCGGGCTGCTATAGCCAAACCTTTGGTCACTCGTGCCAATGCCAAACGTCGGTTTCAATGGTGCAAGGAGCGCAAATCTTGGGCTGTGGACAATGTGAAACATGTATTGTTCTCTGATGAGTCCACCTTTACTGTTTTCCCCACATCTGGGAGAGTTACGGTGTGGAGAAGCCCCAAAGAAGCGTACCACCCAGACTGTTGCATGCCCAGAGTGAAGCATGGGGGTGGATCAGTGATGGTTTGGTCTGCCATATCATGGCATTCCCTTGGCCCAATACTTGTGCTAGATGGGCGCGTCACTGCCAAGGACTACTGAACCATTCTGGAGGACCATGTGCATCCAATGGTTCAAACATTGTATCCTGAAGGCGGTGCCGTGTATCAGGATGACAATGCACCAATACACACAGCAAGACTGGTGAAAGATTGGTTTGATGAACATGAAAGTGAAGTTGAACATCTCCCATGGCCTGCACAGTCATCAGATCTAAATATTATTGAGCCACTTTGGGGTGTTTTGGAGGAGCGAGTCAGGAAAAGTTTTCCTCCACCAGCATCACGTCATGACCTGGCCACTATCCTGCAAGAAGAATGGCTTAAAATCCCTCTGACCACTGTGCAGGACTTGTATATGTCATTCCCAAAATGAATTGACGCTGTATTGGCCGCAAAAGGAGGCCCTACACCATACTAATAAATTATTGTGTTTATTATTGTCCAACCCCTGTACATCTGTGGTTTTGGGTGATGTATTAAGAACATTCGTCTGGAATCTATAAAAGAAAAATAAAAGATGTGCCACCTGCAGAAACTTTATCTAACAGAAACTACATTTCTGAATAATGATAATGAAAAAAAAAAGATAATTATGGCCACGTTTGTTAAAACTTTGGGGCAGGAACACCACAGTTACGTCCACTTCCCTACAAAGATGTCATCTAAATCAATACATCGAGTATCTGGAGGATTACCAGCGTAACACGCCAGAAATAGCCAAGCTACAGCAAGATAAAAATGCCTCCCTGCCTACTTTTGATTCTTGGCTCCAGCGCACCTGTTATTTACAGGACTGCTCAGAATGGACCTGGACAAACTAAGACCTGGTATTTAAAGCCTTTCCATGTACAGTACAACAGTCTGGCCAAACCGTCTTTTGGCGCAGTTTATAATGAGTTTATCCAGGGCAGCTCTGCCTTTGAACTTGATCAAACAGCCATTAATCCGACACTGCAGAATCGGACACAGTCAGTCTTGGCATCCGTGGAGGGTTTCCAATAAGACAGAAACTGCATTGGATAACTAGTGGGTTAGCCAGAGGGCAGCTCCAGAGCTTCAATTAGGGCAACATACAGACATCCTATTATCCAATGCAGCCTATAACCACACACTATAGATCTTAGTGTATTCTGCTGTCAGTCTGCTCTGAAATGTATTGTTCTACATTTGTTTAAATGTTTGATTTGTTAAACATATCCAAATGTGTTAATATTCTGCATGCCATCAGTGAAACTAAGACTCAAAAGTTCAGCAGAACTATATATTTATGTTGGGCTGAATATGGTCGCGATGGGGCGGAGGCCTTTCTGTTGTTAATTATAATCTGTTGATTAATGGTGAGAAGCCTGCAGGCTAGTTCAGGCAAGCTGCAATGCGTCATACACACTTACAAGCCTGTCACCTCAAATCACAGACCAAACATACAAATTTGGCTAGTTATCTATTTAAGCTGCAAAATTTCCCATCTCTCCCTCCAAAATGCTCGTGTGACAGCTGCCCTTTCCATCACCCCAGCATCTACCTGTATACTCCACGGGGATGTTTACTCATCACGCCCCCAATTTTATATGAAGCATATTTGTGGGAAGTGAGAGCGCTGAGCCTAGATGTTACACTAACCATAATCTGCTGCTTTAATAAATGAATCATTTCAACTGTTATCTTACTGGAACTGATGTAAGAACGCTTTCCAAGGTAAGTGATTTTTACTTAAAGATGAAAGAAGAAATAGAACATTTCATGTGTTTTGTCTTTCATTCATTTTAACTCCTCATGTTATTTAATTCTACCAAACTTAAATATAAAGTAGGGCTATCAAACTTGAAAAGGGGCAAATAATTTGATGTTAACTGTTTAAATTCAAAAGCAATAAAACACTTTCCTCTCTACTTGTGCTTCTGCCACTCTACACTTTAACTAGTAGTCACTTAAATGCCAGGATAATGGTTGGGAGCATGGTCAGTAGGGAAAAATATGTATTCCCCGACTGGTTGGCAGTGGTTCCTGGAGGTTGCTGATTCTCGCTGATGTGAAACTGGTTGCAAAGAAGGTGCTGTAGAAAAAACCTCCTAGTGATTGCACTGGTTAATAACAGATCGCCACTGTTATCTGTAATTTTTCTATGTTTGTCTGCAATTACTCCACAAGTACTAGCCAAGTGGTAATGCATCTTCAAAAAGTGCAGCACAAACCAGAAGTAGAGAAGGTTCGCCTTCAGAGTAAAAGCTGTGCCTCAGAACTGCAGCCAAATGTTTCAAAAGGCACAACTTTTAATTTGAAGGTGAACGGTCTCCATTTGTGTTTGTGTCACACTTTTCAGTTAACATCTCAGAGACAGTGTTTGTAGACTACTGCACAGTCACTTCCATGCAAGCTATGGGCAACCAAAGCAATCGCAAGGAGGTCTTTGCCAACCAGTTGAGGGTCTCTGACTGGTCTGTAGGCCTGTGTGACTGGAGCTTTAGCAGTCACTTTACCAGTGACAGCCATGAACCATTCACACCCAGTCAGGGAATACTCATTTTCAATGGCTGCCGCATAGTCATGGACCAGTCTCTAGGACTGTGACTGGGGCCTCATTTTCTTCATCCTACATTTTCACATAACTGTGACATGGCCATAATGGCCAATATGTCACATGGTTTGCAGTCACATGTCTGTAAAACCTCAATATGGTATACCGTTTAAAAAAAAAAAAAATCAGGGCTTTTATTTTGAAAAGTATTTCTGCACTAAAATACTGGAGGGCTTAAAATTTGAACATGACCCCGTTCCACTTACCATTATTTACCTAACCAACAGAAAATAATGGAAAATTTTATCACATTAAACATAAACCTCTGTGATGGACTGGCGACCTGTCCAGGGTGCACTCTGCCTCTTGTCTTTTGACAGCAGGGATAGGCTCTAGCTCCCAGAACCCTGAATTGGATAAGCACTTAAGAAAATGGATGGATGGACAGAGAAGTTACAGAAACTCGTATTGGCTAGCAATATTTTCAGCATTTGAAACCGTCCTCACTCTCTCTGTGCAGCCTCCATAAATTTACACCTGGAGCATCGAGCAGCATTTGACACATGAAGGAAATCAGGCAACAGCAGTCCAAAGGTTAAGAAAAAAGGGCATCACCTTCTTGCGAAGTTTGTCACTTGTAAATATCCATGCATCCAAATTATTCACATCCAAACAATTTATCCTTTTCACGTCCATGCGGGACTGGAGGTGAACAGGTCACCAGAGTAAACTTCAGAGAGAGAGGCACAAAAGAAACATTAAAGTCTACTTTAGGCATAATTTAGTGAGGAAACATTTGTCTGCAGAGGATGGCTGTGTGTTTGTCGCCTTGTCTCATCTCTTTCTAAATCTCTTTCTCAGCTCTCTCTTTCACACAAACACAGACACACACTGTCATTCAGTGATGCCCACCACTATTCCCCATGTAGCCCATTGTACTAATCAACATTATCTAATTTTCTCGAATGGATTATGCAGGTAATTATTCCCCCGACTCCTCACACTGGGTTTAAGAGAGACAGATGGGTAAGCATACAAACACACAGACGGATGCAGACATAAGTACAGATAGGCTCGAAGCTTGTAGGTGCATTTACCACAATCATTTATAGTACTGATTTGACTTAAACACAACACAGTGTGTGATGAGTGGGTTTTACGAGGCTGAATGAGCCCAAAATGATGCCACATCACAGTACCAGGTCAGTGCCATTTTTTTTTTTTTTAGATTTCATAGATGTATAATCCCTTGATGCACAGCACTGGATGTCCAGTAATTGATGTAATCTGAAGGTGCAAAACAACACAGATTTCAGCTGTGAGGTAAAGGGCAGATATTATTTAGGATACGCAGAGAGCCACCGCAGTTTGTCTTCAGTCTGCTATCTCATGTTAAAACTTTGAATGTCTTCTAAGCAGTCAAGCAAAAAAAAAAAATCCTGTGGCAGTGAAACCCTACAGAAACTGCTAGAGTATGCAATTTCTCTACAGATATCAAATGCATGGGTAAGAGTGTTGACTGACCTCTGCCTTTGAGCCAGCACCTTTAGACTGATAGTAAGACATCTTGATCTGGGTCTACAGCACATAATGAAAATCACATGACGAGATACTAGGACTTCAGCTCCCAAAGACCTAATTAGAAGCACCAGATGACATATTTTGTTTATATGTGTAGTAATCATTTCTAGCAGGGTAAGGTCAGGCCACGCATAGGATAAACATGGCCCTCTTTAGGTTGACAATAATTGAAAAGAACCAGCGTTACAATTGAAGACAATTAGGGTTAAATCTCCTTAGATGCTGACCACACAATGAAACAAATAAAAAAATATAAATGCTTCCGCGCCTTATTTGGCTAAACAATTAGCGTTCAACAGAAATATAAACTACATTTCCCAAAATGGGTCTCACTAAGAATCACCACAGTAGCCTATTATGGAGTTAGCTAACTTACTTAGTCTAACCAATTTAACAATGGCAGGTAAAGCAGCTAACTGATAAAATATTAACAGGTTCGGCCAACGAGGCAGCGTTTTTACACGACCATTTAAACCAGAAATGTACAGTAATTGAAGACGCTGTAATTTACATTCAAACTAACTAAAAGGTAACTGCCACGCGTTACCTCACCTTTCCGGCTTGTTTTTTGTTTTGTTTTTTTGTCTTTCAAAAACAAGCCGGAAAGGTGAGAGAAACTCGACTTTCATGCTTACACATCTCAATTTAGACACTAGAAAAGGATATTCCCCCCTCGCCAACCCTTCGGTTCCACCTTAAAAATTCAGGTCTGACTGAAGGCTCTCTCCGCGTTCTGATTGGAGGGAGGGTTGCCCTGTTCTAACCAATCGCCTTCAGGGAACCCCACGTTGGGTCCTGGTGTCATGAGTACAGCAGGCCAATCGTGGTCCATCTCGGCCGCTGAATGAGTGTGGGCGGCGGCGGCGACGATGGGGGGAAGGGGGGTGCCGACGAGTCTGTGGGGATTGTGGGCATTGAAGTTCCAATTATTCTGAGCGCGCACACACGCACACACGCACGCACGCTGTCAGTCACGCTACATAAATGCTCAGTAAATTCTGCCGTTAATTTCAATCCCGCTATTTCTACAGCACACACACGCGCACAGGATAATGTACACACACACACACACACACACACACACACACACACACACTGGGTAAACACCTCACATGCAGTTAAGTCCAGCACGAAATTAAAGACGTTTTTTTTCTTGCCAGCTTTCTTTATTCCACTTCAAACACTTAAAAATTAAAATAAGTAAACATTCATGTGGAACAACCATAACCTACACACATAAAACGAGTCAGATATGACAAACAACCTGCAGTGTCGGGCTTTCATGCCTGATGTGTTTTTCCAGCTCTTTCTATCTTGCTTTGTGTATAACAGTAAATGTATTTCTATATCTTTTAAAGATGCAAGTTGCACACATAGTGTATAAACTAACACACCAGTGTTTAGTTACTGCTGTCTGTGGTACTTTCTATATGTTTCTGTGTGCAGTGCATGCACACGCACACACACACACACACACACACCCTTCTTAGAGTGATACTGTGCAAATTTGGTGTGTCTCAACAAAACACACTTCGGCATGATGACTCCCTTCACGGACCACATTTATACAACTCTGCACTGCAGGGTAAAAATAAAAAGCTGCTGACTGCCATTGTACTCACTGTCTTGTCTTTAGGTGTGTGGAAGGCAGCATAAAGCTTTATGGACAGGCTACAGAGGATACTGTCAATGTGTGGCAGTGAAATGCAGTAAAAGGGTCTGACTGTACCTACTTATTAAAAGGAACACGGATGCTGGAGAACCGAGAGGTCACCAAAGACAGTGATGTTTAGAGGAACTGCACTCCATTGCCGCAGTACATTTTCTTTAAATGCAAATCCTTTTCGGCTCGGAGCACACGTGTGGCTGCATCACCTGCACGCTGGCTGTAGAGCGTCAATAGAGAAAGCCACATCTCTGCTCCTTCTGCAGTAGGTTTATCCCCAGATTGTTTGTCTGGAAACAATCACTTGCTCTTTATAAAGGTCAAGCACCATAACCATGACATTTATCATTGCTGTTTCAGATGATTAGAAGTGAAATGGAAATCAAACTCCTTTGTAGCTTTGATGAAAGTTCTTTTGTTGTTGTTTTCTTTGAAATGAGTCATTTAATATAAACATCCATCAGTCTTCTAAACCGATTAACCAATTTAGGGTCGAAGTCGTGCTGACATGTGGCCGGAGAAGGGGCGCGCCCTGCACAGGCTGCTAGTCCATCACAGGGCAAATACAGAGATACATCCACACCTAGAATCACTGGGTAACCAAACTCACAAATCTTGGAGAAAGGATGTTGAATATGAAACTGTCGGGCAAGAGGAAAAGAGGAAGACCACAGAGAAGATTCGTGGATGTAATGAAGGAGGACATGCAGAGGCGTGGTGTGGCTAGGAAAGGGTGAAATGGAGGTAGATCATCTGCTGTGGCAACCCCTAAAGGAAGCAGCTGAAAAAAAAAAGAAAAGAAGTAGAAAAAGGACTAAATCTCTGGACTGGGTGGAAGCAGAGGGAACACAGGAACATAAACCCCCCCCCCCCCCGCCAAAAGTTTGAAACAGGAACCTTCTTACTGTGACTGCATAACCAGGCCACCCCTATGTCAAAGTCTGACCAGAAAAATTAACCAAATTGACCAAATGGCTCATCTGAACTCATTACTTCTTCTTTTTTTCAAAAAAAGCTCACTGATGTACCATTTCAGAAGTTTAACATTTCTTGTAGCTTAATTTAAAGTATATTCTCTTGAATTCAACTCTGTTATTTCCTGCCTTATTCTGTTCATATGAATGTGAATCTTCACTAATTTCTTAAGTCAGTTGCTTTGTTTTGTTGGGTAGGAGGCTGGGTCTTTCAGACGTGTCTCGCTGTCTTCAGTTGCAGACTGAACCCAATTGTTGCCAAGGAGATGGCGGAGGAAGATCGGGAGGAAGAGAACTTTACCAGCGGATGTAGACTATGAGGTGCAGCTGAAGGCTCCGGGAATAAGTTAACCAGTGGACTTTGAGTTCATTTCCCTGAATGTACTGTTCAAATCTGATGTTTTCTGCTCTATTTAAAGGATTTCACACACATCCACATGGACACACACACACACAGCTGTCAGTCAGGGAAGTGATCTGCAGATCTGCACTGACTAATCTATTCAGTAATAGGAAACGGCACAAGGAGAAACCCTATCCCTGTGATGTGGGAGTCTGGAGAAACTCTGGTGTGGCTGATGCAGGATAAATAGACGCCTATTCACACACTGGCACACACAAACAGGGGCATGCACCCACATGCATTACCAGCAAACCCCGCCACACACACACACACACACACACACACACACACACACACACACACACACACACACACACACACACACACATACAGTGAATAAATCTGCCATGTATATATATCTGTGGTGTGTTACAGGTCCCTGAGTGCCTGCAAACACATGTGATCCCCTGACCTTGTAGTGCAAACATTTGGCTATACTGCGTAAAGACCTGTGTCTGTGTGTGTCTGTGTGTGCCTTTGTGTCTTTTGCTTTGCTGTGGGTGTGTGTGCTTATGCGTGCATTGACGTGTTTGGGTGTGACTGTGTATGTTTCTGCAAGATCAGTGTGACTTCCTGGCTGGTTGTGTGGGATATGTGCAGCAACACTCTGTGCCATAATTAGCTTCATCCAACTTATTTCCTGCTCCTTGCTGCAGGAAAAGAACTGTGTCACTTATGTATGCGTGTATGTGCATGCATGTGTGTGCGTGTCTGTGTGGAAAGTGACATAATTTTGTGTTGGGTCTGCATTCAGGCACAGGGATCAGGCACATTAGATCTTAAAAGAAACAAAGAGGACTGAAAATAGTTTAATCAAAGTCCTTCTAGATGCAAGTCTACCAACCTGGCACTCATGTTGAAACACGTCCAGCCACTTATTTGGGCAGTTATTTTGAAGAACTGTGTAAACTAACTTCATATTCAATAATCACCTAGACATGAAAACAGCATGTATAGAATCACCAGTCAAATCTGTTTGTTTCTGCCACCATCTTTACTGTTCCTTGAGTGCCATGTCTTCCTCTAATAATATCACAGATTTTCACATCAAACATTTTTCAGATCTGTAATGGGAGGCAAGCTTTGGTCTCTTGCAGGAAAGCCGGATGCACCGCTTCCTGTGCCCTCCACTGCACACTTGTATTGAATTCTGAGGTTCAAAGTTCTCCAACATTGGCATAATTCCCCAGGAATATGAAGCTTGATTGGTCAGGAAGTCTTACTGTGGCAAGAAAACTTAAAAAAAATAAATAAATAAAAGCATGGCTGCACCCAGGAGATAATCTTGTGGTAACTGCAGCTGATCATCACCACTGTGGCTGCAAAGCTGGGTGTGGTCATCCGGCAAACACAACAGACCTCAGAGGTCATTGCAACAATGCACTTCCTCCATGCAATATCTTGTGCTACTGTTAATTTGTCTGGTTAATTTTTCAGTAACTCAGAAGTCCTTGTGTCCCTTAATGAACTGTTGCACCCGAAGATCAGCTCAGCAGGAAATGAGGCAAATATCCAGATGATGATGATCAGTGTCCTGTCATGTGACAGGACAGAAAGGGAAGAAAGGACTCTGCACTTGTATATCTCAAAAGAAGGGAGACTGACAACATTTCTATGTACAGAGTGCATCAGTGCATCTGTACGGTTACCTTCACCAAGGACGTTTATGCTTTTGGTTTGATTTATTGGTCAAAAATTGACAAAAAGTCTTATAATTTATAAACTATGATTCGTACAAGTGTGCTGTGTTATTGTCAACATATAGAAATTACCGCATAAAGATTTAAAAAATTATATCACATTTGACCTCTGACCTCTCCATCAAGGTCAATAGATGGATCTGAAGGTCAAAGTGATAATAATGCTATTAGAGCTACTTAAAAGTATGTTTCTTACTGCTATTGTTTGTATTGATGACAAATAGGCATATAGGGAATTATGTGTAGGGGTTCTAAATATTACATTACTTTGGACATCTGACCTCTTCAAGGTCAAAAGAGGTCAAACTTTCTTAAAATGTCTTTTTTTTTTCTTTTTTTTTTGTGGAGATGTACACTCAAGAGATGTCTCCATGAGTGGAAATACAGAGGGTTTACAACAAGGTGCAAACCACTGGTTGCACTGAAGAACAGGAAGGCTGGATTTGAATTTGCTATCTTAAAGAGCCTGCACAATTCTGGAAACAATCCTTTAGCAGATGAAACCAAGATGAACTTGCACCAGAATGATGGGAAGAGAAACGTATGGAGGAGAGAAACAGCCCATGATCTTATGAGCTGAAACACACCATCATTTGTCAAATATGGTGGAGATGATGTTTTGGTATGGGCATGTATGGCTGCCAGTGAAACCGGGTTATTAGAGTTTATTATTGCTGTGACTGCTGATAGAAATAACAGGATAAATTGTGAAGTGTGCAGCGCTATATTCTCTGCTCAGATTCAGCCAAATGCTACAAAACTGATGGGACTGGGCTTCACCGTGCAAATGGATAATGAACCAAAGCATTCTGCAAAACGGACCCAAGAGTTTCTCCAGGCAAAGGAATGGGACATTCTTCAGTGGTCAAGTCGGTCATTTGATATAGAGCAGCTTTTCAGTTACCGAGGACAAATCTGAAAGCAGAAAGACCCACAAACAAGCAGCAAGGACCTGGCAGAGCATCCGGTGATGTCCATGACTTCTAGACTTCATGTGGTCATTGCCAGCAAAGGATTCTTATTCAAGCGTCACAAACCAGCCCTGTATTTAAAATTATTACTTTTGAGCCTTTGAAAATGGGGAACCATGAATAAAAATGGTTGCAGTTCCCATTACAGATCATGCAAAATTTGAAGTCTGCACTTCAATCACGTCTTGATTGAACTGAGGCAAAATTACAAAAAATGTTTGTCCAAAAACGTCTGGACTCAACTGTACATGCTTGTGTTTGTACAGCTAAGTGTGTGTGTGTGTCTGTGTGTGTGTGTGTGTTCACACCCTCCAGGCTGTAGTAGACTGTCCTGGGATCAGGCTGCTTTGCGTAAGCCAATTCTGTGACTAATTTGGACTGAGGCAGACTCCAGCAAATAAAATACCTTCGCCCCTTCCATCATTATTGTCATCATCTCACACTCAGTCCTGCTCGTGTCTCTCCTGAATGCATATAACAATATTTACTCTTACTTTTTTTAGCCAAGCTGGCAGCTTGGCTCTATGAATGGCAACACTGCTCTGTCAGCTCTGTCAGCTCTCTCGGCCAGTTTTGTCCAGACTGAAAAATCTACCGTGGGTGGATCATCATCGAATTTTCATACTTGAGGTCCCCGGAGATGAAGCCCTCTGCCTTTGGTGATGCCCAGACTTCTCCTCAAAAGCTGACATTCGTGGCTTGGACTGAAATTGCTCTACAAATTTGCAACTATTTGATGGATTGCCATGAAATCTGTTCTCAAGTTCCTGTTACAGCTTCAATTCATTCAATACCCCCCACCCCTCTTTTTTTTTGGTTACTCTCAAAACAAATGTCAAACCTGTCGCCTTTATGTCTCTTGGTGATTACCTAATGAGCCTTTTAATATTGTAAATGCAGCATTGGAACCCCTTCAACACCATCACCATGTTAGCATGCCGACTATGTTCACAACTGAGCCAAATCACAGCTTCACAAGGCTGCCGGCATGAATGTAGACTCGCTATACACAGTCTAAATCAAACACTTGAACAAACACACATAATAGATTAACTTTTTTTTTTCATGTTTAATAAAGGCACGTATGTAATTTTAAAGTCAAGTGCATAAAACAGTCGCCCCGCTGAGCTAACACTTCCAGCAGATTCTGTGTGTGTTTGTATAAATGGGTGTGTATGCATGAGAGGCCTTGTGTATTTCATTTGTGCCTCTGCATTTTTCTTTTCTTGATCATTTCTACTGACACCAGGAAAATAAAGCATGCAGCTCTTTACTTTGTGATAGTTGGTCATTTATCCAGCAGCAGCAGCAGCAGCACAACACAATTGCCGTGTTTTGTTTTCCATCTCTGCGTGCTGCTCTGTACGTCCTGCATACCAAAGCTTTCCCTTGATTCCTGCTCTCCTCATCTGACTCCCAGCTCTCTCTCGAGTTCTGCGTTGTGCCTCATTGGACTGGAAAAATGGTTTGTTACATTATCGATAATGCTAATCAAACAGGAATATCAATATCTCTCTCCCTCGCTCTGCTCTATTCTCTTTCTTTTCCTCATCCCCCGCCTCTCTCTCTCTCTTCTTAAAGATTCTGACAGTAGGACGCATTATGTAAGTGTGAAATGTACTGGCAGGGGTTCTTCCGACCAGATGCAGAGTGTTCAAAAACACACAGAGGAAGAGAGAGAGAGAGAGAGGTGAGATGGACTGAAAGAGAGCAGATGCACGTATGCGTGTGAAGAATTCTGGATTGGGATGTGTGTGCTTGCATGTGTGTGTGTCCACGTGTGCATCTGTGAGTGTGCGCGCGCACGCGTGTGTGTGTGTGTGTGTGTTGGTCGAGGTGCAGATGGCGAATGTCAGCATTGAAAAATTCATGATGCCATGTTTGGAGATTCCTGGGGGATATCTTGTTGTTCAACTGGCCTTACAGAGCAGGCATGCACGGCACACTCACTCACACACAATACACAACACGCAATACACACCGGACCTGTACATTGCGTGCGTGTCTACTCAAAGACACGGGATCAAAGAAAGAGTTAGAAGTAAGAAACATATGGAGAAACTGAGATACAGAAACTTAGAAAAGAAAGATCTTTTTGGTATTTTGCTTTTTCTTCTCTCTGGTTTTCTTTTTCATCTGTCCCTCGGGGCTTTCTTTGTCAGACAAAGTTGCAAGACCTATTTATCTTTTTCACAAAATTTGCACAACAATAAAGTATGAGTACAGTTCTGACAAATATATTCAGATTTCAAACAAACTCCGTCCCCAGCAAGTCAAAAAGTAAAGTCTAAAAACTACCGGCACTGGAGAACTCTTGATCTTTCAACTAATCTAGGTTTAATTTTAAGTATGCATGGAACTGACAATAGCAATGACATATATTTAATATTAAATTAGCTTCACTATTTAGATCTGGAAGCTGTGTCCATCTTTACAGTCTATGGTGTATCTGGCCTGCAGTGGAAATGATTTATACTTTGAAATTGGATTTTGGGAAAAGGACGTGCTTGTGATTTCAATCTTAAATGCGCTGTGATTTGGGCCTATTCAGAAGAAAAATGCAGAATGATTTGGATGAGGTGATATCTTCTGTGCAAAAATGACAGATGCAAGAACATCACCATACAGCTGGAACCAGACTAAGGTGTGTGTGCCACTTACCTCTGCAGTGTGACGAGACTGATTCAGCTGCTGTGTGTGTGTGTGTGTGTGTGTGTGTGTGTGGTGAAGGGGTTTGAGTTGTGCTATTTCAGTCCAGACTGAACAACAATCATTCCACTACATACATGACTAAAAAGCAGCAAACAAACAAAAGTAGCTAAAACAGAAGGAAGTAATACAATCTTGCATAATACAGAAACTTGGCCACTTTGAGCAACTTCTTATGATATTTCGTTGTGTGCAACCGCAAACCCGTCTTTTCCACCATGTGATTTTTGCATGAAGGAGAAAAACAGGGCGAGTTAGCGATAAAGAATGAGGGAAGATAGGAGGAAACAAGACATGCTTTTCCCACCAGTGAACAACAAACTGCCCATTACACACGTTACTTCATGGCCGCTCCCTTGACACAGTGTTTGTTGAGTGAGGTGTTCGAGGCATTAGCGTGCCAAGATCATTTGAGCAAACAGAGCACTCCAAGCCCAAGTGGAGTGGGTTCGGACTCTGCACTAGGTAATGGAAACTGGCAGCGACCGGCATGACCAACCCAGAGCCTCACACAGAGCTGAATATAAGTCAGTGTTCTCATTACAGCCACATTTTCTCTAGTTATCCTTTTTTTAAAAAAAAAAAAGTCAATCACCACTGTTTTGTGTTTAGAAAGAGTCATCAAATCAACATGATTCAATAATACTGACTTCAATAATATAATCTTATTTGTCTTGATTTCTTAATCGTGAATCTCAGTGGGGGTTTCACTATTGTTTTCCTAGCTTTACGGTTTATTAATATTGCCTCTGTTATTCAAAAATATACACCAGGGATTGTACAGGAGAGATTTTTCTCATATGAATCAATATATTAAAAAAAAGAGACCAACTTAATGATAATGCTTTGTCTTGGAAAATAGAGGCAGGAGTGCTCACTCACTTGTTTGGTGTAGGCATAGAATAAAAAAAATGTCCTCTTTCTTTCACTCTTATTGATCTTCTTCACTCATTCTCCTTGTTGTCACAGGAAGAGAGTCCCTTTTAACAGTTAGTGCAGCAAGCAGTGTCCTCCTAAAAGACACAATTACATCAAATCAAATGACCTTTCAGCTAATGTGCACATAGCGCTCTTTCTTGCAAAGTTAAAGAACCAATCGAGTCTTTCTTCAATAGAGTCTACGTGGTCTGTAAAAGAAAAAAAAAGTCACGATTTTGAGCAGTGAGGCTAAACTACCTCCTTATTTTAACTAAATACAAGCACAGATGAACATGTGAAATATTGTTTCTGCTTTGTGGCAGCTACAGCCATTGCATTTCAAGCATGTCTGCACACAAAAACGCATAAAGGATCCACACATGTACACACAACCTCATTCACATATGCTAACGTGATCATACCTACACACACAAATTATTGCAAGATATTTTTAGAAATGGAAGCACAGCCATGTGCACGCATGCAGACATAAGCACACAGTTCATTGTTGCACACAGAACTTGGCACAGTGCCTGGGTCATATCATGCTAATTAAGGTCAGACTCTACCAGCAATCCACAATATGAACCCTATCCTGAAGTGAGAGCAAAATACACACGCTTGCATAGCCTCGCACACCATTCAAGAAGAGTAATATTAAGAAGATGAGACAGAGCCCGAGCATGCAAACTTACTCCCAAGCAACCGCCGTCAAATTAACCCATTTTCCACTGCCATCAAAACCCCACCCTGCCGCGCCTCACGCACACACCTCAGCTGCAGCATTTTTGTTCGAGGTGGAAACTGTATCAGTGACGGGGCGAACTGAAACAAGGAAATGGCATCTTTGGGAGCTGACAGATAAAAACTGAAAGCACATGAACACAAGATAGAAGAGCGAGGAGGTCGTCTGAGGTGAGAGAGGAGATGAGGATGCAGTAAGGGCAGGGAAAGAGTGTGAAGGAAATCGCAGGAGCCAAAAGATGTCAGAGAATTGGAAGGAAACACTGAGTTGCGCATTCAGTCTTAAGGCCAAGTTAACTGTTGGCGGTGAGGTCTGCGGATTATCCAGACTGACGGTGACATTGTTTGTGGAAAGGTGTCTGACTGTTCAGTTTTCAAATCATATTTTTCCGCAGCTCCGAGAACCAGAAACGATCCTCCCTTCGTGTCCATCATGTAGGGATAGAGAAGCGTGTCAGAGGAAAAAAAAAACCTTAAAACCTTAATATGGTTAGACATCACTAATGATAAGTGGGAAAGCTTATTTTATATCTTTATAGAGAATATATAAGGTGAAGTGAAGTGACCCTTTAAATGATTTGCTAAGGTTGACATTTTTGTCAGCAACTGGGACAGAGCAACCTTGTCTGGCCAAATGACACCATCTGGCAGGAAGCTGGGACATCATGATCAACCAGGGAGTGTGTGTGTGTGTGTGTGTGTGTGTGTGTGTGTGTGTGTGTGTGTGTGTGTGTGTGTGTGTGTGTGTGTGTGTGTGTGTGTGTGTGAGAGAGAGAGAGAGTTTGGGTGTGTCTGTACTAAAAATTGAGCTGCAGAGGCATGTATGCAAGAGTACATGGAGACCAGAGGGAGAGAAAGCAATAGAGTTTATGTAAAGTACATTGTGTGTGTATGTGTGTGTGTGTGTGTTTAACATAGAGTAAAGCCGATGGGTTTCATGCAGCAGTAGTGGAGCAACAACAAAAACCTGCAGCATGTTTGGCATCGAGCTCTGAAAAGGGAAATTATTTCATTAAAATGGATCCCAAAAGAGACGTAAACTCAGGATTTCAGTTCCAAAAAATCAAACAAACAAACCAAAAAAATCACTCTTGTAATCATTATCGATGCTCAGATAAAAAATCCCCAGCCTGTATTATTACTGTACATGTATACTGCAGAGTAAGGCTGTAAAAAAAAATTTGCCTCCATTTCATGACACATCGTCCTCAGTGACAGCAGCGTTCCCTCAGAGAGTAAATGTCAGAGTGACATTGAGTGAGCATCAACACAGTCTGGGCCTTCTGTGTGTGTGTGTGTGTGCGACCTACTCCGAGTGTCCCCTGGGACTGGAGCTGGCTGACTGACTGTTCCCAAGCTGTCACCAGACATCGACTCAGGCGGCTACACACTCACCATCGACACATCGACTCGATCCATCCATCAAATTCAAAAACGCACTCGGAAAAGCTGTGAATTCCACGCTGATCCTAATGAAACTGGTTTCAGCTTCCCACTGAAAATCATTATTTTTAAAATCTCTTTTTTTTGTTACACCTGGAATTGGATTTGTTTTCAGGAAATATTTGCTTATTGAACTCTCTATCAGGATGCATTTGGTCCCATTAAGGCTTCAATGATTTCACTAGCAGCACTGTGCATTCAGACCACTGCATCACTGCTGTTTCCCGCCTGCTCTGCTGAACTGGCTGCTAACTGTACTACCAACCCTTTTCTCCCCCACTACGTGTGGCTACCAAATCTAAGAGTAACTGTGACTTTATACAGAAAGCTTCATGGATTGTCTGCGGATTTAAAGTGCCCGAAACAACCTAATTTTGCCCATTTTGTCCAACAGTGTCCAAAAGGAAGAAGTGCACCCGACCCTCTTTCTGGCCGTATCAATCTGCCTGCTTGAAAAAAGCTTTTCTGATTGAACACCGACAGTTTTGGAAACTTCAAGCGACTGTTAGACACAGAAAAGTTGAGGGTGAAAGGAACGTCATATTCTGTTAGGACAACAAAAGGCTTTAATGATTTAAAAGAAGGCAGAACATCTGACAGCATACCCTGGATGCTGTTGAGAAGAGGATTTTCCAGTACATGCTAGTGGGTGGGTGAGGGGAAAAGCAGGAGGAAGAGATGGTAACTTACCCCAGTGACATTTTGTGGTAGATCTAAAATTTGCTCAAAAAAAGAAAAGAAAAAAAAAAAAAAAAAAAAAATATATATATATATATATATATATATATATATATATAAAATATTTAAATAAAAGGTTGAATACCTGATTTGTTTGCAGAGGTTTGGTTGCTGATACATAGTTTTCTGCTTGTATTTGTTTTACTGGCACTAAATTGCATAAAGGATCAGCACAAAACAAGTCCAGTTAGTCTAGACTGAGCAGCCATATAACACATTATATATCAGCCTGTCAAAGGTCACAGCCACTTAGCCAATGAGTGCAAAAGTAATAACTGTAGTAATAATCATGCAGTAAAAAATACAAAGGAGGCACTGGAGCCAAAGACTTACAGTCTTATATAAATACTGTTTATGTACACAGCTCTTTCTCCCAAACCCTCATCAAGATGATTTATCTTAATTAAAGGAAAATCATAAACATCACTCAGTGTTTTGGGTAGGTTGTCATTTGAATGGCTGTTCTAAAAGTCATCGAAATCCTCAGGATCCTCAAAGTGCTGGAGCAGAGCAAAACAAGACCAGGGGAGCCTTTCCCTCCACAAAAATTCTTTGTTTCGACCTTCAGAGCAAACTGAGCCAAATACAAATACAAATCAAATACAGCTGCTATCACGGAATACCATCAAGCTGATGGTTTAAAATAGGGGTGGGACTTTAACGCGTTAATTTCGATTAATTAATTACGGGGAAAGTAACGAATTAAAATTTTTAACGCATTTTAATCGCACTTTGCACCGTGGAACGTTTCTCAGTGCACGAGTTCCAGGCATACAGATTATATCGACGCACGATGTCAAAAATTCAGGGGCCGCATTGTTCGAAGGACCCGGCCCACGTCATTCGCAGCCCACGAAGACCGCAAAGGCCAGAAGTGGGCGGCTAGCCTTCATATCAGCGTCGCCTGCCCTCACCTCTGCGTAGCTCAAGTCGACAAGCAGCCGAGAGTGCACAGCTGTGTAAAAGCAGCTGGTTAAACGGAGAACGAACTTTTTCTTTTTCTTTTTTTGTGGTTTAATTTTAAGTCTTTAATTGAAAATAAGCTGTTAAAACAAGTATGACACATTTCAACATCAAGGAATACAGCTGAGCGAATGATTAATTTCCAACTATATTAAGTGAGACATTAATGTTGAATAAAACTATCCAGTTATGATGCTTAATTTCAGGAGTTTGCTTATTACAGGAGCACTTCCACCCTTCGTTGCTCTGTGTAGTAGACTGGTGGGAAATAAAATTTTGAAGTTTAAGCTTATGTATATTGATTCATTCATCAACCAAACTTAAATTAATATTTCTCATGTTAAATATTTAAATGTGATTAAAATGCGATTAATTTCGATTAATTAATTACAAAGCTTCTAATTAATTTGATTAATTTTTTTAATCAAGTCCCACCCCTGGTTTAAAACCATAAACTAGTACAAAATTGACAGTTACCAACAAAAAAACCCACCATCCACTAAACCAACACCTTTCAAATATTAGCTGTAAGCATTTTGTATTGCCGCTTCTCAATCACATGCTTCGTTGTCAAATTTTGAGGCTCGTCATTTTTCCCAGGAAAATAATTTGCATGTAGCCCAACATGCTAATAATTAACATACACGGTTAGTTCTAGGTTTTAACCTTTAGTTACTTCAGGTTTTTCATATTTCATCTTTGGATGGCAATGTTCTCTGTCACAACTTCACCTACTTCCAAGGTGCATGGAGAAGGAACATGAAGTCTGAAGAGGTTAGTGCTGCAGTCACATGAAGGAAAACCGTGGACTGAGACCGCGGCATGTCCAAAATTATTGTGACCATGTGCAATAAACTTGTGATCTTGTTGCCTTTGAAATGGTTGCTTTGCAGACGGGGGCCAGCTCTGCGACCACTCGTAGTCAGTTGCCATCTCTTGCTATCTGTTCAAGAGAAACTGAAAGTTTCTCCCACTGAGAGCAAAAAAAAATCCATACAATCACCGGGCAACTTAGCTACAAGGAGGCTGCTGTCCTATTTCTACTCTAGTGTGACTGAGCCATAAAGCTCCAGCACCACCTGTGGTAAAAAGAACTGTAACACCTGACCGGTTGCATCATTCATCTGGGTCACTACAGACAACATTTTAACAACCAATCATGTATGTTAGATGCCCCCAGTGTGATATAAAGTCAGTCATTGTCCCTGGAAATGTGAAGCGCCCAGCAGAAAACCTGGGTGGTATCTTGTTTGACATTCAAACAAGAAAACTGTAAATTAGGGGTGATTTAATTTTTCCTCATCTGATGTCAAACATCCACTACAAGGGACACTTTAAAAAAAACAAATAACAATAGAATGAATAAATGAATAAATGCCAATGTTTAGCCATGCAGATGCAATTATAGTCTTTGATATTCAAAATAAAGAAATACTGTACACAACACTGGTGAGTGTTTATTTATAGCACAGCTTCAAGGTCTTAAAAAAAAAAAGAAGAAAGAAAGAAATTGTGACAATGCTAGTCCTCTAGCCATCTTTTTACAATAAACTGTCAAACTGTGCGCAGGTCCAAACAGGGGACACGCGGTTTAATTTAAATAAACCGTACAAATGACAAACGGGGCTAATCTCCCCCAAAACTTGCTGTATCCTTCTCAAAAGTGTATTTTACAGTCTAATCCCAGGCCTCCCGCTCTCACACAGATCTGTGTCAGTGTTGTTAAAACTCTGCAGACAGCACTGTACAAATATAGCTGAATAACTAGGCCTACTGCAAATAGAACAGAACTGAATTTAATCAAATCAACACAGCATGCTCTATGTTCCAACATTCACCCTCTGGCAGCAACCCTCCTCCTGTTTCCTCTTCCTCTCTCTCCCTCTCTGTCTGCTCTCTGTCTGAGTCAGTTTCTCTCTCGCACAGACAGTGAAACACACATATGGAAAGTGTCCTTTTACCACATTACCTTATTACTGCACTTACCACCCCAAAATGGTCACCTTTTCAATTTATGTCTCCCTGGATGTAACTGTTTAATGTAACTGTATGTGCATCCACATGCCAAAATATGCAGACAGTACACACTTTTCCCTCCACGTTCAGATACAGACTGTATCCTCTGCTCCACATAATATATCACAGCTCCCATCAGGTGGGCTAACACAGACCATGAGTCATCACGTTAATCATTTTAACTGACCAGTTTTCAGCAGGCTGTTATTACTGGATGATAAATGGTATTTGGCGGTATTGTCAGAGAATTTAGACAACGGGGCATTAAGTCGAAAACAGAGCAGTAAACGTGACTCTGATGGTAGGTCTGCGCCTCGGTAGCGACAGGATAGTTTATAACAGTTTGTGACAGCCTTGCGGTGGTGGTAGTATCTATGTGTGCGCATGCATTTGCTCTACCGCCTCAATTATGCAGCAGTCAGTCAACCATCCGGCCGGCAATCCAGCCAGGCAGCCGGCCGGGTCCAGACAGGGTGAAGCAGCAGGCTGGTAAGCAGAATGAACCACAGTGGCAGTGCAAACAGACCACAGCCAGACCACATCACAACCACACAGCATCCTGCCATTTACAGAGCTGCATATGGCTGTCTGCTGGGAGGAAGGAGGAGGGAGGGAAAGCAGCAAAGCAAGGGGGGGGGGGGGGGGGGGGGGGGGGGGGGTCATATATAAAACCGAGGAAGAGACTGCAGAAGTGATGGCAGGAAGGACAGGTGTGATGGCAGTGTCAAAGGATGAAGGAAGAAAAGTGGAGTTGGAAGGGAAGGAATAAAAGTAAGGGAAGAAGGACAACAGAAGGAGAGCTGGCAAGAGGGATGAAGTGCTGTTAAGAAGGCAAGAACAGGCTGTCAGGTGAGAAAAAAAAGAGGAAAGAAGAGCAGAAACACAGAGACGAAGGAGGGAGACGTTTATACAGACCGAGAAGCCAGTTTGAGCAATTTTCCGTCTTCATCCTGTCTGCGTACAGCCTCCCATGACAACCGAGTAAACAATTTTCCTCAATAGCCACGTACATGCAATCTTTAACGTTATATTGCACAGGTAACTTGAGAGAGTAAGCTACAGGGGCCTGTTACCTGGCAGTACACTGATGCTGCCTTTCAGATTCGGTCTCACATTGAAAGTTCAGTTTTGCAGAGATAGAGATGCTGAAAAATACAAAATGGGTGGTTTGAATTAGCCTTCTTCCACCACTCTCTGCTGTGCATCTGCAGCTATTAAAAAAAAAAGAGAAATCTAAATCAAAGTCACACTGACATTTGTGACATTGTAAATCACTAAAAAATCCCCACTGACAACCACTCAGTGCCAGATTCCCAGATGTCCCCTGTGCAGGCACCTAAGGGCAAGCTGGTAAGATTACTTTTGGAAACTTTTACTTTTTTATTTACTTTGGTAATTGGATACATTTGTTATCTTAGATACTGTCTAATAAAAGTAATGACAAATTTACCAGAAATAAGCTACTTTCAGCTGCAGGTGTCGCCACAGTGGGTAGTGCTGCATGTTTGATTTGGCAGATTTTTTTTAAACACTGGATGCTTCCTGATGCAACTCCAAAGGGATTTGCGCCTCCTCCTGGGATCAAATCAGTGATCTTTCGCTTGTTATGAGAAATTTAACTATTTTAATTAATTTGTCAAAGCAATTGAATTGAATACATTTGGTTTCTTTTTGATTACTCTTATATCAAATGTCTTAACGTGTCCAGTAGAGCAGAAGGGATATCTAGAGGCTGCAGATGTTTCCTTGAGTTGATATCATGAATTCCTTTGCACAGTTGTGTTAGAGCCTTTTTCCGATTTCAGAAGGAAAATACTGTGGATTTTCCAGCACTGAAAGGCTTTCCTTGTTTGATGATAATATGTGGTCGACTTGCAAATGCAAACTAAAAAAACAATCATAATTGGTGTGTAAAATGTGAGCACATTTTACCAAATGAATGGAGCCTCTAAAGACAGCTCCCGTATTCCTGCCCTCGTGGTGTTACCTCATATTTGCTTTGCTGACACATGTTTTCTTGAACTCTGCCCAAAAAAGGGAGTCCTGCACAGCAAAAAGGATGCCCGCCTTTGAAAATACCAACAAAAGTGTCCTACGTAACTTTATTCCATCTCAGTTCATCAAATGTTTGAAAAACGTCCAACCTGACCTTCACAGATTTTGTTGGAAAACCTCCAGGGGAAAGATACACTTCCTGATAGGAATTATGGAAAATTTCAGGTCCCTACTGTCATTAGATTTCTTAAATAAACACAGTTTTTAAAAGAATGGAGGAAGGGGTGTTTTGACATATTTTTCTAGCATCATTCTGGGAAACAGAGAGAACACCATCAAACACGTTGGGTATAATATTAACATAAGCTTTCGCTTAAATAAATCTTAAATTTCTCTAAATAATTTCAATTGGATTTGGTGCATAGTATCATATAAAGGCAATATTACTCTGTGCTTTTTTATTCCTCCATATTTGAGCTTTAATATCTGTGAAACAATTCACCTGATTTGGATAGTTTTACAGAATATTATGCACCTTGTATATGAGAAGCTGTAAATAAAACATCATTCCTGCACCTGCAAAATTGTGATTTCTATTGACCTCCAAAATCTGCTGTTGGGAGACTTTTAGCATCTGCTGCTCAGTGTTAACTTGAGCTGCACTCCTGAGTTCATATTCATAGCGTTTTAACACCAGATATTTACCCTTAAAAAAAGGATGGATGGAAAAAACAAAATCATTAAGATTCTTGAAGACGTTTCACCTCTCATCCGTAAGGCTTCTTCTCTGAGAAAGATGTGAACAACATCTTATTTTTAATAGCAGTAGAGACCTAAATTTAGCATAATTTCAATTAAAAATTTCCCTGGATTTTTTTTTAATCCGTGATGGCCAGATGGGAAGCATTTGATGAATTGACATGGAGTGACCAGCAGGTGGGTTTATTGTTGTGTCTGATTGGACTACTTGCAGAGGACCATTAATATTTTGCACAAAGAGTCACATCAATCCACTAAATCAGTGAGCTGAAAAATTCCAAGCGTCGGACCAAATGACCAAAAGCTGAACAGTGATCTCGCTACATTCTTGTTACCAGTGTGAATAAAAACTTTTGTGGACAGACTTGAATGGTTTTCTAACTATTGGGAAGCCGGCTGGCAAACTAACACTGGGTATCCTATCATAGATGACAGCTGGAAACACTTCAGTCACTGACGAATCAACATTCCAGCAACTGAGCAAACCTAACATTTCACAGCCCGACAAACATGTATTTTTTTAAGTCACACAAAAGACTCTAAAAGGCTGCCACAGACCAGAGCTGGAGAAAAAAAAAAAAAACACAGTTTAAAATAAAAGTCTGCAACCTTGATCTCTGTGCACAGGTGCTGCAGACGAGTCACATAAATCTTTACAGAATTTTTTTTTAAAAATCCACAAAAGAAAAAGAATAGAAAACCGGCTAAATTAGCACAAAGTGTGTGGTATCAGGAATATATTTGTGAAGCACACAAAGGTGCTGAGAGGATCTAACATTAGCATTACTGTGTTGAGAAGACTAACTAGAAGAAGGCCATTATCTTGTCAGTGGCACTCACTGCAGTGCTTGCTTTTAGGGGATAAATGCAGTAAGAAATGAAATACAGAGAGAGGGGGGAAATAAATGGCTAAAGAACAGAATAAACAGAGACTGTAAGAGGCACAAAATAAAAAACTTGTACAGTTACAAACAGACAGAAGAGAAATTGAAGAAGAAAAGCCAAACTGGGAGATGGATTTTTTTTCTTTCCAGATAGAAAAGGAAAAGAAGCAGAGAAGGTTTCACGGTGCAAGGAGGAAGCCAGGCTGCTATTGTAGTGAGTTAGCCTGAGGTGTTTTCATACTTGAGCTAGCACTGATGGATGGAGGTCGTAAGCGGATGAATTAGTGATGAGGATCGGGATGAAAGTGCTTTCCAGAAACAACAGGCCTGACCAGACAGAGCCGGGACACATGGGACAGGTAAGCCCAGGGTGTGAGGCTGGAGTGATAGACGGGACGGGCTGGCCACGAACCCATGAACTGTCAACACGTATCTCACATGCCAACAAAGCTTCAGTGCAATCTGCAGACCTGTCAGTGTGAGTGTTATCTCATTCGAGTGCATTCAGGGTTTTGATAGTTTTTCTTTTCTCATCTGCTCAAAGATTTTCCTCCAAAGTTCGCAGCTCGAATCTGGCATTTTGCAACAATTAACAGTAAATAAAACAAGCTGAGAAATCAGCTGGGCTTTGATAAATTAGACGCACTGCAGTTTAACAGCCCTCCTTTGAAGATTAAAGAAAAAAACAACAGTGAACGCAGAAGAAAAGGAAGAAACACGAGGAATATAGAAGCAGTGCAAACAAAAAGAGTTTCAGGAGCGATTTCATTTACTCAAACTAAGGTCCTCGAGCAAGTTGTTCCAAACTCCAGCCAACCAATGACCAAACAGAGCTCATATGTCCAAAAATCACTCCAGTTTACATGAAACTATTAATAGATATTTTCAGTAATGTCAGGCAAATTTTATACGCTAAAGGCACAGTTGTCAAAAATCCTGTCTTTTAAGGTCTTTTATTAAAATGTGTGCACTTTGGGTCACAATGTGTTGAATCTATAGCCTGCGTAAACATGTTTATTCCCCTCAGCTGCATTAGATTTGTATCCATATGCTAAATAGGGTCTTTTACCTTGTTCTCCATTATGATTAAAACAGCCTAATGTCTTCGGTTTACATCTAAAACAAATGAAACAAAGCGTCCTCTCAAATCTCACGGCAAGTCACACTAGAGACATTAAATATGTAAATTTATGTTGTCTAAACTTGGCCTGATATCTGCAAACATCACAAAAAAAGGACGGCAGAAATATTTGTGATTATATTTGGCCAGTGCAGGAACAAGGAGCTTAATTCAAAGAATAAAACACTGTGAATTCAAATGAAAAATAAATGAATAATTACAAATAATTTGTGTTCTATACATGAATCCAGCATTGTGGCATGCATGCTGCCTTATATGTAGTAACAGGAAGCACTGAGAGAGATGCATATTAAACCCCTTTACAGTTTGTATTAAGTACATTAAAAAGACATGAGTTATAATATTCAGGGTCACTGTGTGTCTCAACCTAAACTTCAAAACAACAGCTTTAGGTCAACAGACCTAACCAAAGGAAATATGAAAAGTAAGATGTGCATTTTAACAAATAAATAAATGCAAGAATATGAACACACGCACAGATAATTCTGGATCCTGATTGGTTTCTCTGTCTGGCAAACCGATGGACGAGTCTGGGGTTGGTGGGTGCCAGGAGGATGGTACTTGTCTGACTGCATTGTGCCAAGTGTAAAGTTTGGTGGAGGGGGGATTATGGTGTGGGGTTGTTTTTCAGGAGTTGGGCTCAGCCCCTTAGTTCCAGTGAGAGGAACTCTTAATGCTTCAGCATACCAAGACATTTTGGACAATTTCATACTCCCAACTTTGTGGGAACAGTTTGGGGATGGTCCCTTCCTGTTCTAACATAATCGCGCACCAGTGCACAAAGCAAGGACCATAAAGACATGGATGAGAGAGTTTGGTGTGGAAGAACTTGACTGGTCTGCACAGAGTCCTGACCTCAAACCAGTAGGAGACCTTTGGGATGAGTCAGAGCAGAGCCTGCGAGACAGGCCTTCTCATCAGCGTCTGACCTCACAAATGCGCCTCTGGAAGAATGGTCAAAAATTCCCATAAACACACTCCTAAACCTTGTGGAAAGCCTTCCCAGAAGAACTGAAGCTGTTATAACTGCAAAGGGTAGACTGACATATTAACACCTATGGATTAAGAATGGGGTGTCACTCAAGTTCATAGGCGTGTGAAGGCAGACGAGCAAATGCTTTTGGCAATATAGTGCATAAGGAAACAGATAGTGCTCTGCCAAGACCTCATCATTCATTATAATCAGGGAGTGTACAATTCATCCAGCCTGTTGATGTTTTAATACTGTTTTATCAAACTCACTGAACGTGTCACATTCGTGCATTTAACCTGTCCTTTTGTGTGCTTGTGTGACCCCCAATGGTTTTATAGAGCCCACTGGGACTGAAGTTCAAATAAATGCATGGAGTAAGCATCATTCAATATGTAGAGTTACTGCTGGGAAGAGGCATATTAAAACCAAAAAAGACATGTAAAGAGTGAGTGTAAACACGAAGGTGCAAACCACAACCTGCTAATGTGGTTCAATACCGCACTGCCATGGCCGGTGCACAAGGGGACAACTTGTGAGTGATGGGGACATACCAGAGGTTTTTGACAGAATGGCAGCATTTGACCCAGTGGGATGTGACTCTTGAGTTTACTTAAATGCCACAGGTAACCTGCATGCATACATCTCCATGATACACAGAAACAGTCCAATTCACTTTACTGAAGCTGATTCCTAACCATTCTGAGCATTTCCACCAAAATGAACTGCGCTCACAGGTGGAAAACTGGCGCCAGGACCTGCCGTTAGAACTGTAACGTCAACACCGGGCTTACGATGTTAAAAGTGTTTGAAACGCTTCACAATGTCTGCACGGCATCCCTAACTGGCTTCCTTTTTCTCAAGCTACTTATGAGCCTTATGTAAACTACGTAAATGTATGCATCTATTTACACGCAGAGTTTGTGAACGTAGTCTGTGTGTAAAGCAAGTGTTGTTCTGTTAAAACTGTGAGAAATACAGACAGACAAAGGCTCGAAGCAAATATAAAAACAGAAGGAGAGGGAGTCACTGACAAATGTGGAAAGCAGAAAAAAAAGATGGGAAGACAGAAGGTAGAGGAAGAGAAAAAGAAGACCTGGTTTCTCCTCTGGCAGCCAGGAGACAAAGAGGAGGAGGAGGAGGAGCAGCGTGGCAGGCTGCAAATAGAGCTGGAGAGAGGGAGAGGAGAGAGAGGGCACTTGCTAAATGAATTTGGCTTTCAGCGATGGGGAGTCTACTCCACTGCTGCGCCAGTAATGTGTGTGCCTGTGTGTGTGTGTGTGTGTGTGTGTGTGTGTGTGTGTGTGTGTGTAGGCACATGTGCTTGTATGTTCATATCCTCATATAAACACATGTATGACTGCCAGCAATGGTTTCTCTGTGTGTGTGTGTGTGTGTGTGTGTGTGTGTGTGTGTGTGTGTGTGTGTGTGTGTCTCTGCATGGCTGTCTCTGTGCATCTTAATACACAAATTGTTCTGCAGATTTGTGTGCGAAAAAACATTAGTGTGCGTGTTTATGCATATCTTTTGGACAGGCAGCTAAATAATGTTCCTAAACTATGGTGTGTCAGAAAAAGCCGAGGAGCGTGTGTGAGCGTTTGTGTGTGTGCGTGTGTGCGTGTTTTAGGCACACTGTCACAAGGATTGGAAGTGACAGGCAGGAAGTATCAGAGGCAGCTGGGTAACAGCCCACTAACCACACAGGGGAGGGCTCCACACTGAACAACATAACCAGTGGAGACTACAGAGGGAGATGTGGGGAGGTTTTGGGGGGCAGAGAAGAAAATCAAATGGAAAGAGGACAGAGGAGTAAAAAAAAAAAAAAAAAGTGTTTTTGTTTTAATTTATTCATTTCTCTTCTTTTTATGGAACAGCTGTTTCGGGGGCTTATTTGCTTTATTTCCAAGAATTAGATGGAAAGATAGACATCAGTGGCACGTGTCTGTTAAAGATACCATGTGGAGTCTTTGACCCCCCCAGCAGCTCTCTGGATCAATGTTTTGATGAGTGATGGTGGGATTTTCATTCTCTCTAATGGCTTGAGGTTGTTTCAGTGATAGTCAATGCGTAGCAAAGAATGAAAAACAAACACAGAAATGAGCATGTAAAGGCAGGAGAGACGAAACTTCAGGAATAAGTGAAACAGAGATAAGAAAGAAAGGAAAAAGAGTAATGGGGAGGGGTGGGAGATGGATGGAGGGATAGAAGGAACGCACAGAGGAGTAAATGGATGAAGAAGCGGCAGATGGAGCCTAACACAGCAGGGTGCAAGGTTTCCAACATTGGACATAACCAGGCATACCAGTCAGTCGATGACTGCCTGAAGTCTGAACCCATGGGCATCAGCAAAATGCTGCATTTCCTCCCTTGAGATGCTCTGCCAGGCCTTTACTGCAGCCACCTTCAGCTGCTGCTCATTTGTGGGTCTCTCTGCCTTCGGTTTTGTCTTCAGTAACTGAAAAGCATGCTCTATTGGCTTGAGATCTGGTGACTGAGTTGGCCATTGAAGAATATCCCTTTTTTTTTTTTTTTTTTGCCCTGAGAAGCAGTTAATGCAATTAATTAGGATCCTTGAATTAGAGCTGAAAGGCTGCACTTCAATCCAACTGTTTGATTTAAGAGCCAATGTGATAGTGTACAGAGGCAGAGTTAGGAACACTGCACCATTGCCCAAATACTTATGGACCTAAATGTATCTCAAACTATATTAGACTAAAAAAAATAATAACAATAAAAAAATGGCGTGCTCAACTAAACGTAGCATGCAATAAAGCCCCACCTGGGCCTAATCCCTGATGGATACAATCATTAATACACCAGCATTAACAAAATTAATGATGTGTTTTGTCTACATACAAAGATGACCAAGATAACCAAAGCCAAATATCATATAGAAAGAATACGTCATTGAATTTACATTTTTTTGTTGTTGTCAGATTTGGCTTTATATACAGCTATTTATATGATGTTATGTTTGTATGCAAATACTTTGGTCATCTTTGTATGTTGATTTATTAATAAATGATTAAGGATGAGTGATTGTTGCCGCCTGTATCCATCAAGAGTTAGGCCCAGGTGGGGCTTTATCGAGTGTTACATGTGTATCAGGCACGCCGAGAGAAAGCCACGGGCTGAAACAAGTCATTTTTTTCTTATTGCCATGTTATTTTAAATACATTACGTACATAACTGTGAATGCTGAAGTTCTTATTAACAGTTTGCACCTCAAATTACTCATTTAAGTACAATAATATTTTTCATATGTCCTTGGGCAAGATGGTGAACCACCAATAATGCTGCACGTATAAAAGCTGTCATAAGAATGTGTCGATCTGCAAATGTGGCTTGGGCTGCAAAGCGCTTTAATTAGTAAATAAGCATGATAGACATGCAGTCCGATGTAAACATGATGAAAAGTGAATTTAGGCAGGTTACATCCTAGACCCAACATTGATGAGCAACATCTGCGTGCAGTGACTAATCCTGGCATTTTTCTGGAAACGCCCTGTCTGTACAGAAACACAACAGCTCTTAAATCAGGTACAGGGCACAGAAGTGTTGCTCAAATGGATAAACAGTAGTTCGTCAGATGCGCGGAGCCAGCCTCGACATTTCTCCCCCTTTATGTAAAGCTCCAGTTTCTGAAGTCTGAACGGTTCCTGACCCCCTGCTGCACACCTAAGGCACAATTACAGAGTGGCATAAAACTTGTAATCATATCATAAAGAGATCAAAAAATTATATTTCTCAGGTTCCTTTCCCAGCAGTTCAACAATTGTTAAGAAAGGAGACAGTGTTGAGAATTTTATCAACAAAGATTTGAAAAATGTCCAAGGGATAAAAAAAAAAAAAAAAAAAAAAAAAAGAAGTAAGGCCTTGGTTGAAGACAGCAGCCGTTAGGCAGCAGAACAAGAGAGACTCAGACATTAAAAAAGCAACAGAGATAGATGCTGAGTAATAGAGATAAGACGAGAGTGGTTATGAGTCAAACAAGAAGACGGGGTGGGAGATGAAAGACAAAACTAAAAAAAGAGAAGTGAATGAAATGGGGCGAGATGATGAAGAGAATGGAGAATGAGCAAGGAGGAAAGAGGAGACGAGCAAAGAGAGAAGAGAACAGAGAGGAGAAACAAAAGGTTAGAGTGATTCTTTTTTTTAAAAAAAGATGAAAATATCAAAGAGAAGAAAGACAGAAAAAGAAAGTAGAGATGAGGAAGGTCAGTAAAGGAGGGGGCAGAGTGTGAATAAGTAAGAGAAAGGTCGTTTGTATCTCATACGAGTCCATTAAAGTTTGAATAGTCTCTCATCTCTCTTTCTGCATTAGAAAACCAGCCGCACACACACACATACACACCAATGCACAAAAGATCAGATGCGGCACACACATGCAAACATGCATAAACAGAGTGTGTGTGTGTGTGTGTGTGTGTGTGTGTGTGTGTGTGTGTGTAATCGCGAACTGTATAGAGAGAAGACAAGATTAGAAAAGCAGGCCAAGAGACGCTTTCCCAGGGTGCATCTCTGGAAGCATCTGTATTAGACCAGGCTGTGTCAACACTCACAGCTCCAGCTGAGGCTTCCGAGAGAAAGGAAGAGACGGGGAGAAAGACTCAGAGTGAGACAGTAAGAGTTGTGTTTTTGCTTTGTGTGTTTGCTTCTTTCCATTTCGGAGTATGCCTGACAGACACGCAGGGAATGACTGAATGCAGTTTTTTTTTTTTTTTTTTGGGGGGGGGGCGTAAATAGAGGAAGGCTTTGAACAGAGAAAGAGGGGAAATTTAATATATAAAAGAGTCACAAAGTGGCAGGAATGAGTGAGGCAGGGAGAAAGAAAGGAAGGAGCTGGAAATGACTGTGATGGATGGGCGAAAGATGAATGGATGGAGGGATAGTGCGGCGGCGGGTTAGAGGATGGAGGCACGGCAGACGTGGAGATTGACAACCTCCTTTCCCGGGGAGGGATGAATAAAGTGGCGCAGTGGGGTAGGCGTCGGGGGTGGTGGCGGGGAGGGAGGGCGTGAGAGAAAAGAAAGATGAAGAAAAGGAGTGAGAGACGGAGGAGGGGAGGTAATGAGAGATAGAGTACGTCTCCGTAATCAAGCCATAAAGGAGAGCTGGAGCGAGGGAGCGAGGGAGCGAGGGGGAAAAGACGAGTGGGCTCTGAATGAGTCAATCATGATTAATCAAGACGCTTCTTGCTCTCCGCCACTCTCTCCCTCTTTTTTTTTTTCTTTGCTCGCACTCATCATCATCATCATCATCATACACACTCACTCTCTCACACACACACAGAGATGCTTGTTTTCCAGTGCAGGCCCTGTGCATTCCCATCAAGTCTGCGTACACATACAGAGTTGGTGCATTCGTTCAGTCTGCAGGCCCACGTACAGCCAGCGTCTTCAAACGTGCGCATCCCAAACTTGTTGGCTTGTGAAGCCTTAAATCAAAACTCGGTTACTCACACGAAATGGATTCAAATATTAATGCAGCTGATCCGCAGATTTGAGATTTCCTCTCTGGCTGTGTCAGCATCGAGCTCAGCACAGCAGCAAGTGGGCAGCGACCAAACGAACTTACATTTATGCTATATGAGGAGCAGCAGCTGCACACAGCACCCGTCTTTAGGGTCTTCAAAGTAGGCACCTCTTGCTTAGATGACAGCTTTGCACATCTTGGCATTTTCCTCGGTCAGCTTTATCATCCGGAATGGCTTTCAGTTAACAGCTGTGCCTTGTCAAGAGTTCGTTTCTTGAATTTTTTTGCCCTTGAATGAGAAGGTGTGTCCAAACTTTTGGACCTGCAGATAGAAACACAGCTCTCAGCTGAATGGTGAGAAGCGCACGGTGGGAAAAGAGTAAGCAGAGCACTGAGGGCTCTAAGCACACCGCAGTAATAAAAGCGGTGCATTTGTTTATGCAGCAATGAGAACATTGTGTCAGGTTTTAACAGTTTTTAAAAGGCATTTTTGAAAAAAAAAAAAAAAATAATGAGAGCCTGTTGGGCTCATTTCCAGCTCCATGTTTGTATTGCTGGACTCTACTACAGTTGCTTTGTATACCTCACAGGTCAAAAGAATCCTTATTTGTCTTTTACTGGGCCTTGGTGCAGCACTTTGTTACATGTTCAAGTCAACTTCCCTCTGATTGGCTTCCTCTTGCAGGCAAAAGATATGAACAGGAAGTGGGTGGAGATGTGTGCCTGAGAAAACTATATTAAGTAAATATGCTCTAACATTGTACAGAGCTGTGTTTAGAGCAGTCTGCTCTATATCTATATATCTATATATATATATATATCTATATATCTATCTATCTATCTATCTATCTATATATATATCTATATATATATATCTATATATATATATATATATATATATATATATATATATATATATATATATATATATATATATATGACAGAAATGAAGTACAAGTATGATAGGTATGCCTTTAATTTAAATTAAAAAAAAGACACCTGGAAACAATCCCAGCAGAGTAATAAACAACTGCATTTCCGTTTATGTCTGCATCACAACAACTGTGATTGGCTCTTGTCTGGTAGCTGTTTATGCTGTGTCATTTGCACCAATCTTTCACAACTTTTCCCTCGATGCATTGCTGGGCACCTTTAAATAAATGTAGCTCAGCGGTCGGCACTGGCCTGCATCGCCAAGCACCATTAACAACAAATAGCAGCATATTGCTGTCCTAGCGCTGAGTCTTTTATGTTTGTTAGTGAGGAGAGGAGCTATAAGGAACCGAAGGCTGACTTTCTCCACTATGGTTTGCTTTATCTGAAAGGTTGTTTTTTTTTTTTTTATTGGCCTGAAATGGCACTGAGGAATATGCTACAATAGGGATCTTTTCATGGGATTTGTTCATATATTATGACACCAGCTATATCTTTAAGGTGCCACTAATTAGACAACCTAAGTGTGAATGTGGCACTTTTCTCCACTGGGGTTTATAGAAAAAAAGAAGAAAAAAAAAACACTGGATGAGAGAGATGCGTGCCTCCTCTGTTGCCTGTGTAGCTTCTTGTGAGGAATGTGTGAATCCTCAGACAGAAAGAGGAAAAAATAGGGCACTTTCATATTTATTTAAGTGTCAGATCCAGAGCCGTCTGCAGGGATACAGAATAAGAGAGGAAGGGAGGAAGGGCTGCAACCACAGGAACTCAGTGGGCTCACGAGCCTTCCTCTCCCCTCATCTCTGAACACACACACACAAACACAAATGCAAGCACACACACACATCTGGCTGCATGGACGCACAGAGGAAGGCAACCAGAGGGAGACAGTGACAGGGAAGAAAAAGAGAAAACAGACAGAGGAGGAAATGAGAAAAAAACCAATGTAATTTTGCACAAAGAAAAAATATCCACTGGATGTGCATCCACCTGAATGAACAAGGAGTGGTGAATGCAGTAAACCAAGTTATGGCTCAAAACTGATAAACAGAGCATCAAATGGGGATATTGTACAGGTGCCAAGCGGGTCGTGATCCACTGCCTCTGAAATGTAACATCAATTCTGGACGCACGCAGTGCAGAATAGATAAAATCTCATCAATGCAGCCTTGAGAACAGGAAGCGTCCCCTCAAATGTGACACACAAACACTGGGAGCACATGTGAGAATACCTCAGAGCAATTACCTGCTGGGTTCGCCTCAGCGGGGAAAAGGGCTGGTAAACGTAAATCAACACTTCCTCCTGGTGGATCTGATGGGAACTACATGCACCCTCCGGCGGTCAGAAGACATCAGGACATGTTTAAATTAATCACTCTGTGCCTGGAAAAAATCTCAAACATCACTGATCTTAAAACACTGAGTGCTCTATTATCTAGACTTTGGCGTTAGACCCTAAAAATTTAAAAGATGGGTGATTCATGTGTTGAGTTTTTACTGCAACTATAAAGAACATCTGCGCTGGCATGATGAATAACAGCTTCTCAGAGACACACAAGCTCAAGTTTAAGCTAAAACCCTCGAGAGAGATTTGATTAATCCACACATTAATCAGCCTCGCCAGTGTTTCTCTGTGAATCTGGGTTTTTAATTTGGCCTCTCTGAATGTGGCAAAAGAGCACTTCAGTATCATGAAGTGAAATTGATTTTGAAATATGTCACCAGCTCTGCATCTTTCATCCCATCAATTTAAAAAAAATTGCCCCCTTTCCAAATAATATGTTACTTTATGAAGTATGCTTCACAGGCATAAGCTGAAATTAAAGTTTTAAATCATTTTAAAGCTCTAGTGTGTAGGATCGAGTGGGATCTATTGGCAGGAATGGGATATAGGATTCATAATCAAAATCTTATTAGTGTATACTCAGCTGAAATTAAAAATTATTGGGTTTCTGTTACCTCACAATAAATGAGTCATTTTGCACCGCCATAGTGGCACAAAATGGAAACGACACTCAACCAAACAGTGAATTGGGGGTGTGGGGTGGGGTGGATTATTCTGATTTTTAGCAGCTACTGCTGGTACACCTACACTTGAAAAGCAAAGGTGAAGAGAAGGATATTCAGCTGATTACAATGTGCATTTTTGCCAATAATCAATTCATCCATCCATCCATCTATTTATCCTTATCTGGGTCACTTGGACATCAATCTGAGTAGAGATGCCCAGAACTCCCTGTCCCAGGCCACCACTTCCAGCTCTTTTGGGGGGATACTAAGGTATTCCCAGGCCACTCAAAAGATGTAATCTCTCCAATAATATGTCCTGGGTCGGCCTAGGATCTCAACCCAGTAGAACATACCTTAAGAGGCATCCTATACCAATTAATGCCACTAAAACCTACAGAGTTCACAAGCTTTCACACATCTTTTTTTTTTTTAAAGTTTCCAGGTTTATTTTTGGAGTTATCTTTATGCTTTTTAGCTTGATTAATTTATTGCACCAAAGAAAGGTTTTTAATTATATATTTTCCTGTTTCAACTTTTGCCCTGCAATAACTTAAAAAAAAAAAAAAAAAAAAGCACTCAGAACATTTCTTTTTATCACTTTCAGGGCATGACATCGGTGCAGCAGGCAGCCAAGCTAGGGATCGGTTATCATAAGTAAAAATAAAATGGTTCCAAATGCATTCTTAACCTAAGGGTGAGAAATGTTGATTGTGACAGATCACCTGCCTGAGCCAAGTTTTCAGTCTGCAAGTTCATGTTCATACCCCGAGACAACCATGAAGCAAAGAATAAAATCGACACGGGCGCTGAGTTTTCCATCCTGCCAGCAGTAACCAGAGTAAAACAAGAGCGTCTCTTAATTCAAAATGACAATAAAGTGCTAGTGGAGTCCAATGTGAGTCATAGCAAAGGCCCTGAAAGCCTCTCATCCCAATCAGGAGACAGTGCGCATCAAGTCAAAGACGAGGAAAACTTTTTTTCATGATTTGATTGACTTTATTTGTAAGGCACCAGAAGTCCTTCCTTACTGCAGAACATTTCATATTATTTATAGTAAATGTTTGCTGTACTTTTTTTTTTTTTATAGTTTCTTTTTGTTTGTTTAAATGAAGCTATGATTTCAGACACAAAACATTTTTTTTTTTTTTTTTTTGCCAAAGTACACACTTTTAGGTTTTACATTATACACAAAATAAGTATTTAAAAAAAGACCTTTACAAAGCTCGAAACGCTTACAATGCTTCACGCTATGAGGGCAAAGAGGTGGGTAGGTGGCACGGGAGTCGGGGGAATGGGAGGGAGGGTGGGGGGTCTGAGAAAAAGGAAAGGGATCAAAGGGTAAAAAGGTCAACGTACTGCAGTCCCCCCCCCCCGCGGTGTCACATCAGTTTTGTAACACAATAGCACAAGAATCATCCAGGACAGACAAGAGAAGATGCAGCCATATACACATAAAGCTTTCTATGTATAACTGTATACAGAGGCAAGCACCTCCAACTACTTCAACAAATACATAGAATTTCATTTGTATGTCTAAAACATCAGCCTTGCAAATCTCCCTCTAGCTCATATCGATTAATATTTAGAAATGGAGAAAAGGGGGAGAAAAGGAACAAGTGCATCGATCACAGAAAGTTTGGATCAAACATTCTTTAAAAAAAAGAAAAAAAAAAGAAAGGAAAATAAGTCTCCACTAGAAAGAAATCAATCTCAGCTCCCCAGCAGACATGCATTGATGTGTGTGTTGTGTGTTCTGCTTTGTCTACACGCTCTGCATTTCACTACAACAAGTACAGTATGTATGTAACTAGATACATACAGTATGTAGCTAGATGGGAGGACGACGTGCTGCGAGCTTAATTCACAAGCAAGGTAGCATGTTAGCTTTAGTTGTAAGAACAGCAACGCATTTCATCTCGTTTAGCATCGACTACTGGATCTATACAACTGTTTATACACCTTGTTTAATGTATTCACATACATACACAACAATGGGGATCATTGAAAGAGTCCTTCAGCCAATGCCGTCAACAGTTCATCATCTGAACTGTTAGAACACAGAGGGTTTTATTCTGAATGTCCCTCATATGGATTTTCACTGTTGGACATCAAACTTGCACGTGGATCTCTTTGAAGGTTTCTTCTGCAATGAAATGTGCTTTATCATCAAGCCGGAGGCCTTTCAGAGATTAGTTTTCCCCCAAATGAAAGGAGCATTTTTTGTTGTTTTTTTTAAAGACTGGAACAGCTACACCGAGTGAAGCCATTCAGTGATGAAAAAGACAGGTGGTCAACACAGGCGTACGTGCATGTTAAGTGTGGTTTGACGTTTTCAGAGTATACGTGGTACTTCTTAAATTGCATGTAATCTTTCAGAAAGCAGAAATTTTGTCCGTAACGCACACACAGACTTCTGTTGCCTGATAAGACCTCAGGACAGTAAGAAAAAAGCTCCAATATACTCCAAAAGCAAACAAATTAAAGCCTATAATGATGAAGAAAGTGATGCTCAATCATATTCTGCATTTTCTGGTGACATCAAAACAGGATGTAAAGATGGGACTCTTTCCCATTTCAATCACGCACATTACGCAGTGGCCACAGCATCTGGTTTGGACTGCTTCCACTATTTATCAGTTGTATCGAGCCTTTTCACAGCAGAGATTTTGACTTGTAATAACAGGAAGAATATGTGTGTTACTGATGTAAATTATAGCTCTGTCCAATTGAAATGTACCACTAAACAATGACAGTATGACAGCATGAACAGTACTGGGACACGACGGCAGCTCAATGGAAGTCATTCATTTTACTATTTACACCTCGCACTACTGTGACATGTCGAAATGCCCAAAGTGAAAACCACCAAACAAAAAATACCGTAGAAGCTATTATCAAAACGGCTTTATATTACTTTACAAACAATGATCTATACTCTATGTAACTGAGAATTTGGTCTGTAATGGCTATCACTATGCTTTTTTTTTTTATCAATTAAATGCAACATAGGATTTTGCAATGCAGCTAAAGGCAATCTGATTAATCTGTTTACTGAGAAAATGAGTTTTTGCCATGCTGGTTTGAAAAACAAACTGAAGAGCTTATCAAAAAGCTGCAGATTCATTTTTATTTGTTTTAATGACCAATTATTTGAAATCATAATAAGTGCAAGAGACACTATTTAATAGAAATCAACCGATACTGGATTTTTAGAGCAACACAGATAATATTTGGCGATTTGAACTTCCAACATTACACTATATGGGCCGATAAAATTTGAGCGTTTTTCTTTCAAACACATGAATCATAAACAGGCTTTCCTGACATTTGTTAGGTGTAGTTATTTGTTTACTCGTTTATGCTCTGCTCAGACCACAGCCCCATCCCAAGAAGCAGGTTTAACTAAAATTCTACCAACTAAGAGTCGCTGATCTCAGAGTTTATGGTTAAGACTCCAAACCAGTTTTTGCAGGGGTGCTGTCGGGGACTGCTGCTGCTTTTAATAACATCTAAAGGAATGCCAAACCAGAAGGTTTCCCAGCTGAATTTTGAATTGCAATGAGATGATCGACGCTGTGGCTGACTGGTATAGTTTCAACCAGCTTCCAGCAGACCAGAGGTCTGATCTGACAACAACCGTGAGAGTATACAGGACTATTTCTGTTTGAAAGGGGTATTTTTGTTTAGTTGGTTTTTTTTTCTTCTATTCAAAGTAGCAGCTGTGGAATCCACTTGTGCTTCATCTGTGTGAATTACAGTAATATAACTATATTCAATCATAGTCAGTGCCCCGTGTAGACGTTAAATCAACTGTATAATGTAGGATTAATCTGATATGTGAAAGATCTTTATGTGCAGTGAATCATTGTGTAGCATATTCAAAAGTGAATTTACAGAGGCCGTGCTTTTGTTTCATGCTAGGATGGAGCTGTTCCATTTAGAGACCAAAATAAACTAAAGCAGACCACTTCTCGAGAACTGGATCACTGCAGCGACTGCAGTAATTAATGCCACCAGTCTAGTGTCTGTGTGTGAAGTTTGTACACTCAGGCTGGATAAATAAGCCATTCCCTTTGTGACACACTCTGCACTCTGTCATTGTCTTGTCCTTGTTTTGCACACGCCTGAACCAAGCAAGGAGGATTCTTCAAAGACGCACGCTGCCCTCTGCTGTCAAACGCACAACATGCACTCTTTCTCCCCTCAGTGTCTGCTCAGATATTAGTGCACATTAAAGATGAAAACGATGGTGGGAGGGCGCAGAAGTGAAGTGGCATTATTTCTCTTTGTTGCATGTTGTGTTACCTCAGCTCCATTTAATAATGCCTTTCAGTTAAGGTGGCGGGTGGATTTATCCAACGTACCTCACAGGGTCAGGCGGGGATCAAACGTCAGGGGGATTACTTGCGGAGGTGGGTCTGTTATCTAATCTGACGACTCTCAGCATTAAGTCTGATCTAAGAACAAGCTTTTACTTTATATAAAATTAGGATTACTTGCAAAAGCTCAAATTTGTCGACTGGATATGTCTTCTCATAACGATGATCCTCTTCTAAAGGCAGAGGTTTTTGGCTAGAAAGTGAAAATAGCTTTAGCTATGCTCCTGTCTTTAGCCAGGGCATGAGGGTGTTATTTAAACATTTCTCTGATCTTTTATCAATCCAGCATTTAAACTCACAGCCAACTTTTCGCTTAAAATGAAAACATGCAAGATGAAATACCATGAAATATCAACACTGCTGATCTCTGAGAGACCTTTATGTTAGGAAAATGACGTTTTTAGGAATCCTGTGTTGTGTCTGGCAAGTTTTACAGCTTGCCAGTGAATCCCTGTGTTTAACAGTTTGCCTGTTTTAACACCTACAGAACAGTGCATTCAGTCTGATGGATCAGTCCTGTCTTAACAAGGACTTACGAAGAACAGAGGCAAGAGGTGGGAGGAAGACAGGGAGGAAGAGAGAGAGAGCGGCATGGAGAAAAAAAAAAAAAACAGAAGCTGAACAGGAATCAAAAGTGAGTGAAAAAGCAAGAGGAAGACAGGAAGAAACAGAAATAGAAAGTAGTCCCAAAAAAAAAAAAAAGGAAAAATGTGGCTTAATCACATGCAAAAAAAAAAAAAGAAAAAAGAAAAAAGAAAAGAGCGTTTGAAGAGAAGATACAAGATCTATAACAGAGAGACAATCTCATGGTTAAAAAAAAAAACAACCCAAGTACAGTGAATACCAAGAGAGAAGGTGGTATGTGCCAAAGATGTCCCAATGATGGGATTGGCTAGGGGTCTGAAGAGATGAAATTGAAGCCCATGATAGGTAGGTTCAAAGAGACGGAGACCAGGGGAAAAGGCTGTAGGCCAAGTGGGATTCAGGTCTCTGGATAAAAACAGAGCTGAATAGGGACACCATCTAATCAGACTTGTCTCCATCCTCCTCGCGGTGGCTGTCGACTCCATCCCGTGATGCTTTCTCCTCCTTGGCCAGCTGGGCTTGGGAGGCCAACAGGGAAGAGAGGGAGAAGAGACCAGAGGAGGTGGTGACGGTGGGGAGGGTTGGCTGGCTCAGACCCAGCGGTAGGGGGGTCATGGGCAGGGCCAGGCCCTGAAGCTGAGACAGCTGGTGAGCCTGGAGCTGCTGCTGCATGGAAGAGAATCAGAAGACGCAACTTAGAAACAGCTGGATAGATTCAAAACACTGCTTATGTTATGTTTAATATATAACCTAAGAGGCCCAGCGCTAACAGCTTAGAGACAATAGCATAGGTGGAATGCACATATCATAGCTAAAACACGTGCTCAGTAGGAGATACACATTACTTATTTAAATAGATGCAATTTTTAAGATGTATAAAAGCCTAAGAAAACAAGTGCAGGCAGAGAGGCATCCGAGTACAGAACTGGGACAAAATGTATCAAATACAAAACAATATTATGGGCTAGAAATGCATTTGATTTTAATTTACAGAAAGTCAAATTGTCATTGCCATGCCTCTCTTGTACACACACTCAAAATGATGACACATCAGTGGGTAGATTTTTTTTATGGCAGTCCTCACTGACCTCTTATAATTAATATACAACTGCCCCCGCTAATCCTTTAATGTTTTACAGAATGTGACCAACATCAACGGAAACAAGTGGTGTTGGCAACACAATAATCAGGCCATTCAACTTTAATCAGGTGATCTAGGGGTCACCGGCCATCTTTTGTGCTAATTTGGTATGAATTGGACTGGTAGTTTTACTGTAATATTTTTAACAAACAGACAAACATGCCAAAAACATCCCCCCTCACCCCCCACCCTCCAGGGGCGGGGTAAAGATTCACCGACAATAGAAAGCCCTACCACACACGCCCATACAGAGTGCCATCTTCTTTATCACAAGTTGCAGACACAAAGACAAAAGCAAGGCACCGCCGTGAATCATCCATCACAGTGATGGAGTGGCTAGGCTAGCTAACACTACACAATAGTGAAATGATGGAGTGGCTAGGCTAGCTAACACAAGGCTGATAATGATGAAGTGTAGCTGGCTAACATTAAAGCCACAGATAGAAAGAATATCTGCAGATAGCAGGCTAATGAGTTGGCCTGATTTGTATTTTAGCTAGTGAGATAACTGCTCTGTAACTGTTTCAGTAGATTGGATGGTGGAGGGCATAATCACATTCATCTCCTTGATGGGATGATACCACAGTAATCTAAAAAAAATGCAAAAAAACAGGCATTTAAAGGGGCAGTACTGATTTTACACATAAAAACCACTTTACTTGTGATGAAGAGTACTGGTCACTCCTAGGAAACCAGAGTCTGGAAGAGAAGTTAACTCTACTTAAATAAGGACAGCATCGTGTTAGCTCAACTTAAACTACAAATTTTAAATGAAACCTGGACAAAAAATGAAGGCATGGGGATTCTAACAGAAAATGCAGATCCAGCATTTCTTTGGTGCTTAACTGCTTACATTAATTCATAATATTCCAACTTCTAATGCATCAGTTTTAATACTTTGTTTTTTTTAATGTGTGCCTTGAAAGTTTTCCCCCTTTACTGGACTCCAATAGCTCTAAAGAAACCCTTTAAAAATTAATTGTTCCCAGAATTGGTTAAACCAAACAGTGGGAACAATTATAAATGTTTGTTTTGCCATGCAGGCATTTATTACCAGGCTGATTTATCCTGCGCACTAAATGCTTGAATATAATCATGATTTATGGGTCATTTTTACATTTTTCATTAGCAATTGAAGCTAATAAAAGCTTTATTTATTTTTATATTCCTCTGTTTAGAAAGAAGCAGACTGGAGGAGGAGACCTTTGAGGTTTAGGGCTTTTTTTCCCCATTTCACATGATATTAAATACATTAAAAAAATGAGAAGTGCATTTTAAGTGTGTGGGAAAATCCTGCGATAACACACAGGCAGGGTTATTTTCCCCCCTCACAAACTATAAGCCAATAAATATAGGCCATAAAAGAAAACAATAGAATTAATGGTGCTGATCAATATTTGCACTTTTCGAGGTAGGGTTGGGGCTGCAACAACGTACCCTTATGATGGAGTTCATCTCTGGAGGGGTGACCTGTTTGGCCCTCTCTATGGCTGCCAGGACCTGCTGCTGGTGCTGGAGATGGTGGGGTGGGGGGATAAAGACAAGAGGAGGAAAGTGAGAGAGACAATAAATGCGAGACAGAAACATGGGGAGGAGAGTTGGGGGGGTGGAGAGGTTAGATCAATATCAATAGTCCCAACAGAAACCCGACAACCCTCTCTGGGTGTTGCGCCTCCCCCTCTGACCATTTTGCTATTCATCCAGTTACTTACACACACACACACACACACGCACACGCACACACACACGCACACACACACGCACACACACGCACACGCACACGCACACACGCGCCTTGTGGGGCACCCAGGAATGGATGGTTGGCTGGTGTGCTGTAATGGGTGGAGGTCAACCCCCTGGTGGGCAGATAAGAGCATGGCTTATCTGAATCACACAGCCATTTATTACACTGACACAAACACACACATATGTATAAAAGGAAGAGAAGAGTGAGATGGAGGAGGAGGCAAAGAATGGAGAGATGGAGGGGAAGAAGGGAGTGGAGGAAGAGGTCAAAAGGGGAGGGGGAAGGGATAACCATGAGGAAGGGACAGATTGAATATGGCAGAGGAGAATCAAGGTGGGGGCAGGGTGAAATGGAAATTGAGGTGCAAAGAAACACAGGAAGCAAGTGATGATGAATGATGGAAGGAGAGGAGAGGGATGCTGAGTGAGAGGTCACAGAGGTGGAGAGGTAATGAGGTGGGAATGAGGGTGATCTCATTCCAGAATGTAAGGAATAGTGCTGAGGGTCAGAGGGTTATTGACGTCTCTGTGCCAGAGTGTGTGTGTGTGTGTGTGTTTACCTCCTGAGACAGGTAGGGGAGGACCTGTGCGCAGATCCCATTCAATCTCTTGACTATCTCAGCCTGTGAAAGGAGAGTATTTTGTTTTGGTATTCCAGGTTTTTAATCACTGCCAACAAACCCCATGAAAAACAGTGTTTAAATCAATTGTGTATGCCTGTCTGCATCATCCCTCAATAATGTTAATCTTAAAAAATAGTCACAAATATATGACGAAGTTTACACTGTTTCCTAAATACTGCTGGGTGCTGTAATAAATGATTATACATTTAGTGGTTTTGTGAGCATTCATAGTAACAGATTGGCCCATTTATGAGTAACTGAAAATAAAGTAAGTATTATGTCATTGAGTTCAAGGGGTGGATCTGACTGTGAAAATACACTGGATAATCCTCCTTTCTGAAACTTAGAATGATCCAAAATGAACAAAATGGACGTTCATCTGTGGGGGTCGCCACGGCACACGGAGCCGCATGTTTTGGGCACAGATTTTATGCTGGATGAACTTCGTGATGCAACCCTCCCATTCATCCAAACTTGGAACCGACATTAGGAGTAAAGTAGCTTGTGACTGCACCACTACACCATGAACCCAAAGTTTTAGTGCTTACAGATGTCAAGTCTGAGGTCAGTTTTGCCACAGACTTCCATAGGACTGGCATTTTTCTTTCTTTCTTTCTTTTTTTTTGGCAACCACAGGTATCGCCCCCTGGTGCCCATTAAAGACACTGCAGGTTTAAGGCTCTTCTGTGTTAGCCTCAGACTCGGAGGCTCCATCCATATTTATACTGCCTATGGTCACGATTACTGCTCCACGGGGTGGAGGAGTAGGATATGCTTACTCTTCTATTAGATTAAGTCAAATTTCTGACACAGCAATACCACACAGATCCCGCCCATTTCCACACAGCTGGGTCATGACGAGACACACTAACAGAGCGCTCATTCTAAGGCTGAAGGGCACCTTCAGAACATTAAAGGGAGGGTGCAGGCATCTGAGCAAACACCTAGACGTGAACTTGATCAATGTAAAAAAAAAAAAAAAAAAAAAAAAAATGTAACTGCAGCCCACAGAGTACTCTATAGAAGTCCTATTACAATCTTTAAAAGCACCTGCACCGGTAAGCAGGGAGGAGTAGGATTTGGACAACAACAGTAGTCTATGGCACAGAAGAATATCGTGTAGTCGACTCAGGTTATACAGACAAAACTTTAATCTTTTCATGGGATTTAATGACAAGTAAAAATAAAGAGTATCACCACACTTATCCTTTAAACCCTCATTAAATGTAAATTGTCATTCAGTGATTTCAACCACACTAATCAGTATGGGAAACATCTGCTATGACCTTCCCAAACTGGAGCATCTATATCTCAAACACATGCACATATATCAGATGTGTCAGAACCCCTTTATTCACCTCATTAATTAAGTTGCTTGTACTTAATACTCTTCTAAAAACTCTCGGACACATAGGCAATTATATACACATATACACACACACACACACAAAGTAATAATCCCTGATGCACGCACACATACACCGTGTTCTCTTTCACATCATGCACATTCACCATCTTTCTCACATGCAGGTCTATTATCACATTTGGTTGGTAATCATCCAATCCATAAGAGATATGCAAAGCAGCAGTAATTGTGTTAGAGCCTAATTCAAGGCGTGATGAGGAGAGAGAGGCTCTTCTAACAGACATTAGGCATGCAGAGCACAGTTCCCATCAAGCGCTTCACTCCTATCTGCTCATCATTACACATACAATCTCCCTGACATCTCTAAAATGTCTCTGCGGGACTGGCTCCACGCTAACTATGGCTCTTCCTCTTTTTCAGTGCCCTTTATTCTGTCTATCTTGGTTTTTTTTTTTTTCCAACCCAGCTTTTGTCTATTCTGTTATCCCTGCTCTCCATCATCTTCTCTTCTGTCTCTCCCTCAGATTTTTCTCTCTGAATGCAGTCTCCTCTCGTGTTCTCTCTTTACATTTCACTCCGCTTTTTTTCTGGCCTTCCTAAAGTGCTACTGGAGCACTTTTCACTGACAAAAGCACTAATAAAACCTATACAATATAAAACTGCACTTGGAGACCAGGTCAATATAGCAAGAGTGGCTACAGACAAAATACACTGTTGGAGATGCCTGTGCTGCCTTTTGTCAATTTTAAACAGGTTTATCTTTTGCAACTGGAAATGAAGACCAAAAAGAGACAAAAATCTGTTTGAGCTGACTTCAAATGTGTTTCCAGGATGTATGGAAGGCAGCGTAAACAAACCTAACATTACACAGACTTCCTTAGAGTGTCCTGGTTTTGCTACTGCATGGACTTCACTAGATTCAGCCTGGTCTCAAGGCAAAATATGAAAGCGTCCTTTTTTGTTCTTGATTATGAACACGAGCTGTCCTGTTTTTTGTAAGCATGACTTTGAAACGTATTTCAACAGGAAGAGGAAGAGTAATAGTTTCTCTGCCTGCAGCATATATGCTGGCCAAGTAACCAGAGCTCTGATAAAAATGCCAACTGTTGTATTTCAACTAAACCATGACCTTTGTCTGAACCTAGCCAAACTGTTTTAATGCCTAAATTTTAGTTTTATTTTAAATTTAAGTTTTAACTGTCTAGACCTACGAAGTAGTTTAAAAAAAAAAAAAAATCAAAACCTGTTGTAGTAGTTTTGATTGTCCAAACCTAAGCGAGTAGTCTGAATTGTCTAAAGCTAACTGAGTAGGACTGACTCCCAAAACCTTACGGAGTAGTTTTTAATTCCTAAAACTGTTACAGTTTTGTGACCAGTTACATGAGAAATCCCAAAGAATTGCGGTCAAATTCCCATAAATATACAGTTTGTTATCACATAAGAATAAAAGAAGCAATGCTCACAAAAGAAAGTCTAAAAAACTGGAAAAATATTTGGCATTTTTGTTTCAAAATTCTCTAAAACTAGATTATGAATACAGTTGCCATTTTTCTGTGGACTGAATCCCTGAATCACAGCCTTTTCTGCATTACTACTGCTTAACAAAGGGTTTCCACCATGCCTAAGACGAAAAACTACTCCTACGAGTGCAGTTCACCTCACATATATAGATGAATATACTCAGAACTGCCTTCATTGTTCAGTTCATGTGATGATTATTGCTTGTCCACACAATGAACCTCTATATTATATACACCACAAACAAAGCACAAGTATGCTGTAAGGAAAGGGGAAAAAAAAAAAGAAAACAAGAAAAACAATACAGCTTCATTCAACATACTCCCAGATCGATCCACAACTCAACCTTGCTTTTCCTCACCAAGCCAAAACAGAGATACAGCACGAGAAGAGACCAGAGACAAGAGACAGACTGCACAGAGTGGAGAGGCATTTTTTGAATTGAGTAGGACAGAGTGATCAAGAGGGAGCAATTGAATGTGTGAGTGTGAGAGAGAAAGAAAGAAAAAAAGGGGAAATAGAGACAGAGGAGGAGGAGGAGCAAAGGAGGAGGAGGAAGATGAGGAGGAGGAGAGAGGGGAGTGTGGCTCCGCACAATAGGCCCAGACATGAATGCTCCTCGACACTCGTTTCCACACATCCCCTTCAATTTCAACTCTCTAATGGAACTAGCGATTCTCGGCACCCACTCACACTGTGCACAAAGGATGGGCGTGCGCGCGCGCGCGCACACACACACACACACACACACACACACACACACACACACACACACACACACACACACACACACACACACACAGTAACTGCAGCGCACATGAGCAAAAAGACACAAACGTTTATGAACATGTGCTGGCAACATACACGCGCACACACAAAAGCGCAGGCATATGAAGTGATGGAGTGTTTGAAGGGGCACGCGTGTGCACACACCAAAGCTCACGCTGGCTCAACCCACACACTGACATTTCTAAAAAATTGCAGACAGCCAATGGGAAAGTACATGAGCTAATGTACACACGTGCACGTACAAAGATTGCTGGGTACACACACAAACACACAACTCCATTTGTGCCTGTGAATTTAATCCCTATGAGATAAAGGAAAAAAGGTGTGCGTGTTTGCTCAGCATGCATCGCAGTGCCCGTCTTGTGCTTCCAACTTCAGAGTTTGTGCGGGTGCATATAAGTGAAGGTCTTTAAATCATGGAACCTGCTACACTTTTGTGTGTGTGTGTGTGTCCATTCGTCAAAGCATACTCCCTGCTTTCAATATGGCTGTCAGTGTGCGCCGTCAATCATAAGTGTGTGTGTTTGTGTTTGTGTTTGAGAGTGTGGATGGGCACCACCAGACGAGGTCATCGATAAGGGTTGGTCCCTCGGAGGCCCATCGCTCTCTCCTCCTACAGGCTGAGCATAAATTACTCCCCCTGCTTCAGCAACACAAACTGATGTATGGACCCCTCCCTCACCCACCCTGCCTGATTGAGGGCCTTTTTTTCTTCTCTGTTTCAAAATACCCTACTAGTTCTAACTGCACCCTCTTCTCTGAATTTAGACAAAATATGCACTATTGCAGAAATTACATGATTGTCAAACAGATATAAAGCCATTCTGACAACACCTACATCTACATGAAATGACTGCGTAAAACTAGTAAAACTATTACAAACACGTTAACTCCTCAGCACCTGCATTTACACACATGATCATTCCCCCAAAGTGAAACGAGTGGGTTTAATAATCACACCAGCTGATCAGTGAGCTTTGGGTGCACCGTGAGGAATGCACAGCGTCGTCTGCATTAAGAGAGTAAAGCTGAATTCACTGCACCGCATTTGTGCCTGTTTGCGTAGGTATCTCGGTATATTGAGTGAAGGATTATGGGTGTGCAACCTACACAGACAGACTTGCGTGCAGCCCTCCAAAAAAAAAAAAAACCAAACAGCGCGTAGCCTGACGGTGATGCGTAGGTGGAACAGTGACTGGTTGAAAAATGGGCTTGAACAGGAAAGGGAGTGACAGCAGCAGATAACCACAAAGGGGAAGAAGCGTGGAAAACAAAAAAAATCATCAAAGGTCATAAAAGTTGTTTGTCTATTATGATTCTGGTGCACTCTGCAGCAGAAGGTCCTAAGAATCTTCTCTGTACTGAGAATTTGGGATGTTTTCAAATTCAGATAGAACAGATAGACAGTATAGAAGATGGAGGATGTTACAGTGTTGCCACATATTGGTTACTGAAATCTTGCGATGAAGCTTCGATCGGGGCGTTTTCTGCATCACCATCTTGGTGTTTCGAAACTACACACAAGAATCTCACCGTGAATTTGAGGACAACACATGCCAATGATTTATGATTGACAAGTTAGCTAATGAGCATCTGCTGCTTAACCAGGTCTGGGTCCTGGAGGCAGCAGTCTAAGCAGAAATGCCCCAGACCTCCCAATCCCCAGCCACCTCCTCCAGCTCTTCCTACTCAGATGCCTGAACCACCTCAACTGGGTCCTAACGATGTGGAGGAGGAGTAGCGGCTCTACTCCAAGCCTCTCCCAAATGACCAAGCTCCTCATCTGGGGGTGGCTGTAGCTCAGGAGGTAGCACAGACCACATAGTAATCGGAAGGTTGGTGGTTCGATGCCTGGCTGCTTCAGTCTGCGTGCCAAAGTATCCGTGGGCAAGATACTGAACTCCAACTCCGACTCCTATACCACCAGAAGTCCTTATCTAGCAAAAGAAGTCGCCCTCTGCTGGCCATTAAAAAGAACGCAGGTTTAAGGTACTTCCACATTAGCTTCACTTTTCAGACGCTGGAGCTAAGTCCATCTTTTATACCGTCTATAGTAAAACTCTGCATCGATCACTGTTACTTTTTACTCGGCTGTCCCGTCAAAGTGGGTAAATAAAAAATATACAAAAACACTGCTGCTCTCTAAGGCCCCATTTGCACGAGAATGTTTTCAGAAGAAAACGGTAAAATTTTGTTGCGTTTTGGCCTCCAGGTTACACGAGAACGGTGTGAAATCAATACTTTTTGAAAACAGGCTCCCGAACGGAGCGTTTTTAAAATGCTCTGGTCTCCATTTCCTTGTAAACGGGTGAAAACACTACTTTTTGAAAACAGGGGCACTGGCACATGCGCACTTATGGTTGCAACTCCTGTAACCACAACGCCAATTTGTGGCCTGGCAATGGGAACTACAGCGTTTCTTGTTGCCAATCAATCAGGCACATGCTACACATAACACATAATATTCCCTATCCTGGCAACCAAGGCATCTCAACCAGGGAAAAAAACAACACCAAAACACTTTAGTAGACTTAGCCCCTAATGAAGTGTGCGATTCAAAGTTCAGGGAGTATTAAAAGTCTTTTTATCTGCATGGATGAGGTTAACTAACTGGCACCTCACAGTCAAGGAAATTATCCCAGCTGAATTATCAGTATGAACAACAAGCAACCACAGGGTGGACAGGGGGTCCTTGAGACATTTTTCAATTATGGAGTATAAAATGATGCTAGATTATTGGTGAACGGATGATTTATTTGTGAATATTACAACAAATTGCTTCAAAATTACTCCAACTTTTATTTGTGGCTCTTGCAGGTTTATACATAAGATGTAAAAAGAGAGTACTGGCTGACAGACAGCTGGTAGACAGGTTTATAAAAGAATTTAATTATGCAGAGGAAAGTATTGAATTCCTGCTGTCAGCACATAAAAAACAATGTTTCACTCATGGATTTGGCTTCTTTACTGTAGTATTTATATCAATATGTCATAGCAAACTGACAACAAGATATAAATTTAAAATACTGCTAAAAGCAATAACATAAAAATTAGATGTATAACCCTTTGTAGGGTTGTAGTTTGTAGAAACCTTTCAGAAAGGAAGCCATAACCAACATAACACACAGAAGGTACAACACAAACTTCATAAACATGCATGCCCCTCAGTTTGAATCCATCACATCCTGCAGGCAGAAAAGGCATCCTCCTGTGTTTCAATTTTCTTCACACAAGCAATCTTCTGTTTATGATCATACAACAGTTTCACATCCTATGTGACGGGAATAGAAGAGCTATCTTTAAGGAGACTAAATACAGACTTACCTGTTTGTGCATCTCAATGTTGAGCCCGTAGGACATCTCGTAGTACTACAAAGACGGAGAGAAAGACAAAAAGAAGAAGAAGAAAAAAAAAGCTATAACAACAAAGCCACCAAACTGTTGCCAAAAAAATCTTCTGTGCAGGAGCTCCATGCTAACAATTTATTACGCTCCACTGAATGTGTGTGACAAATCGTGTTTGAAGCTAATGTGCATTTTGATTGCACTGTAATTGGAAATCACACAAAAATTCTGTTTCTCAGCTGGTATACTTGGAGCATCTTCAGTTTGGGCCCTGAACAACAACATCTTAGCAACAAATGCTAAGATGATCATACAATCCACAATACAAGCATTCTTAATTCTAAGAGGTGGTTCCCGAAAGGCATCATTACATCGCAGATTAATAGGAACATGAATTCATGAGGGATAAGGCAATCCTGAAGCACTACAAGAGATTTTATTTGTGTTTCTATTTTTACTTTAGGTTTTAAGTAACAAACTCCAGCGTTCTTTGTGTGACATCATTTGATGTAAAATGACAAGACTGCTGAAACTGAAATTATGACAGCACACAAGAATGAACCGATCAACTGATTTGCATAATTAATCTGCCGGTTTGTCATTTTATCCTCCTTCTCATGTACACACCAGCTCGCTCATAGAAATAAAATGTGCATGTATGAACTGCCACTGAATATAAACACAGAGCTGTTCTGGAAATTTAAAGGGCCCACTGAAGTTCTGGTTGCTGCTTACAGCTGTTTGTGTGCAGGATGAGTTTCATTAATCTCTGTAATCATCACACAGCAGCAGGATCCACATCTGTGCCGTGCGTACTTATGCGTGTGGAACAAGAGATGTTGCCTCATTTATTATTTTGAATTATTAATTATCCAGACAAGTGGATGTGATTGGTAACAGTCCCTTTACTTACTTCTTAGGCATGTTCAAGAACATGCACAAACACAACGAGAAGACACAAAGAGGAAAAGAAACTGAGAGAAAAGGAGAGAGCAGAGAAACAGCTGAAACGTGTGTGTGTGTGTGTGTGTGTGTTCAGTGTTAATGAGAGGGCCACCTTCTAGGCGTCAACCCTGTTAATCACCTACTCTGTCTGCAGGGGGACTGGCTCTGTCACTGGAAAACAAACAACACAGAGAACTCTCTTTCTCTCTCACACACACACACACACGCAGGCACACACTTATGTCTCACTTGTTGTCAATCTTTCTCACACACACACACGCACGCACACACACACACACGCATGCAACACTGTTGTTGTTTCTGTTCAATCTCACAGTGACTGTATCTTGTAAGTGAATGCACGTGCATGCACACATACACACGTGTGCGCGCACAAAAACATAGCTCCATAGCAGCTTGTGCCCACGCAGAAGCTCCCTAAAGTAATTACAGCGCTGGGGAAATGGAGGTGCTGCCGCTGGCTGGGGGAGTGGGGCAACCTGATATGCTATTAGAGGAGGAGTGGGGAGGTCGTAGTGGGGATACAAGACTCGGCCTGCCACTGATGGAGTGGAAGTGCGATTGAAGTGCACGCATGTATGTGTGTGCATGCGCATGGATGACTGGGTGTGCGTTTGAGACAACGTGAGGGAGGGAGGGTGTTTCGGCAATACTGCATTCACAATTCAATTTTACAGGATTTTATTTCAGCTAAATCTGAAGATGGTTGCACAGTTTCATCAGCATATACCCAATAAGGGCTGTGGACATATTTAAAAAAAAAAAAAAAAAAAAAAAAAGACATTTTAAGCAAATGGTAGCATCTAATTTATCTCAATTAATTCCAAAAAATGCATCTACAGACTGGTGACAAAGTGAAAGAAATATCTGAACACTTGACCCCTACAATGAGTGGATCCAGTAGTTTTTTATGCAGTGGTTAGGGTCCACGTGTCCCCTTAGAGGAGAGAGTGACTGCAAATCAATACAAAGCTTTTCTGAGTGATCACATTTATCCTATAATGACCAATTTCAATACTGATGGGACTGCTATCTTGACAAGTGATGGCAATTCTTCATTTAAAAAGTACAAGGTGTAAAGAATACTTTGTGTAATAAAAAAAAAAAAATCATAAAACTCGTTTAGAAAAACATGATTACTTCCCTCCAGTCAAGATCCAGAGGCTTGCGAAATAAATGCTAAGACACTCCAAAGCTGTTCTGGCAGCGCGAGGTAGTTCCACTCATTACTAAAGCTGTTTTCACACAAAAACTCCAAAAACTTTGGCAGAATCCAGTCAGGGCATCATCTGTACCATCTTGCAATCCATCTTGCTATCCTGTGTGAAATTTGCAGGCAAACTCTGCATGGGCTTCCTCCCACAGTCCAAAGACATGCATGTTAGTTTAATGGGTGATTTTAAAGTGGCCACTGATGAGTGATAAAGTGCTTAAAGTGTGAGTAAAATACAAATATATGATTAAATGTGGCTGGTAGTCTAAAGTGCTTTGAGTGGTCAGTAAGACATGAAAAGCAAAATGTAAATGTCAGCCCATTAGCAACAGGTGGAGATAGTTCAAGTCAGCCGCGTTCTCACTTCTGGAGATACTCTGGTTTAGGCGAGGCTGCTGCCTGAGTGGACCGTGCTGGAAAAAGGACATAGGATGAACCCTCACTAGCTGTAAATACACTGAACAGTTATCTGCATTATTCTCACATTGGTGCAAATTGGCACAATCAGACTTTGGACATTGTACAGTGGACCTGGCAGGGTCACGTCAGACATTTGCATCTCAAGTCAGACATTTGCCTATCTCATAATAGCTAAAAATACTCAGGGTCATAATGTCTGTAACCCACAGTCAGGTCCACTATACTGAGCAGAGTGATAATTTAATCTGCTGTAATTTAGATTCTGGTTCTGTTCTCTATTCATAAGACCAGGAGCACCAGCCCCCTTATACCAAACAGAGAGAACACGATACTGATTAACTCAGATACAGCAAAGAAGGAGCTGAGGTGGAGCTGGGTAGCAGCCTAAATAGTGCTCCGTATCTGAGGTAGCCAACTGAATCTGTAGAATGGTGTGAGCTGAGCCATCAGCTGATGTGGGCTTGTAGCTAAGTTTGACTTTGTAACCTACCCACTACCCTCAATACTGACAGTTTTTCCTTTAATTTGTCACATCTCTAGCCAACATTTTATGATTTTTTTTAAAATCTGTGACAGGGTTGGAAGTAAAATAAAATAATCATTATTTATTTACCAACTACTTTTTTTCCTTCTTTTGTTGACAGATATTTATGTTTTGTATTTCCTTCTTTAATTCCCTCAAACCTTGTTGGATAGTTTGATGTCTTGATTTTATATCAAGAATGGCTTAGCAGTTTCTTCCACCTACATGTTAAGAAAACAACTGGCCTGTTCACAGTTATATACTGGCTTAAACTGGTCAGATACAAGAAGATTTCACTTTTACCCAGCACATTTGATATATGAAGTCTGAATTTTAAATAAAAAGCAAGCGACCTAGTCACGTTTAACAAAAGTGTGCATGATGTGCACCTACCCAAAGAATCACAACTCCTCAGCAGGCTCTGGGAACAGTGCAAAGTGTGATTTCTCCAGCATTTTCTCTTAAAAGTGTCCCATGTTTCATTCAATTGCACATATCCTGTGTCAGTGTTTTCAAGAGGCAGACTGAAGGAAAAAAAGAAAAAAAAAAAAAAAATCACCTCATATTCTCCTTTTCAGTAAAAGTTCCACACATGCAGTTAAGCAGGATTTACGCTCTGTTTGAACTGCATGTCTGATGGTCAGATAGCGTTAGAAACCCCTTTCACCCGCATCTTCCTGACATTCGATAGTGGGTGACACACACACCCACTATCTGTAATGTTCTAAATCCGATATTCACACCCACTTCACGCTGCGCGGAGGTGAGAGAGAAGTCAGGGATCTGTTTTTCTCCATTTTCATGTTACTCAGCTATGTGTTCTATTTTTCATGTACACAACCCAATGTTTCCCTGGAAAGACTGTCTAAAAAACGTGCTCTGTTCTCCCCAGTTTTTAAACAGTATCACATCACATCATTGCAAAGTTTTTAAGTGGATATACTTTGCAAAAATCAACGTCTCCAGTGTTTTTGAACAGAATTAGACCCACGGAATAGAGAAACATCAAAATGGGAAAAGCACAAATCAAATCAAAGTTTGGCCAGTTTTAGTAGCTTTGTTTAAATAACTCTGATGTCTCATTTTCAAGAAATTAAGCACTTTGTTGGCTGCAAGAGTGAACAAGAATCTTTGCACACTCCTGCCATCTATGGAACCGAAGCCCCTTTGGATTTCTATTGATTTTGATAGTACTGTGCCCTAACTCCAGGAAATCCTTAGCATGTTGGGCAGCTGCTGTGGCTAATGTTACTATTAGCTTTGACACAATGGTGGCATGGTGTTGTCATGGTTAGCACAGCAAGAAGGCTCTGGGTTCAAACCTGCCAATCAGCAAGGGGCCTTTCTGGGTACTCGGGTTTCTTCCCATAGTCCAAAGACAGTTATGTAAGGTTAACTGCTGAATCTAAATTGGCCACACATGAGAATGGGAGCGTGAATGGTTGTTTGTGTCTCTGTGTTAGTCCTGTGATGAATTGGCAGCCTTTCCAGGGTGGACCCTGCCTCTTGCCCAGTGTCTGCTGTTACTGGCTCCAGCCCAGTTTATATAGCTACTGCGTGCAGTATTGTTCTGAATTATAGGTGCATCTGAGCAGTAAAAGCAGACGATGTAGAAATGGGAACCAAAGTGATCCCGGAGTTCTTGTGAAAGTTTTCTTCGGAACATCTCACCTTTTCAAACTGTTACAAGATCTCCTGCTGTATAATCTGGGAATCTCTGAGCTCCTGCACTGATATATCATTGAAATGGAGGTAAAGACCGACCCGCTTATACATTTGTGTTTTCAATCTGGCCACTGCTGTATTGCTCCAAAAGCATTACAGTCTCACAGTCTCTGAAGTTGATGGCGCAAAAGGATTTATCTTTTTATAACTGGACCTAATTTGCTGGTCATTTTCATACTCCTAGGAGAAAAAAATATCTATTTAAATTTGAAATATTGCATTACTTCCAATGTCTTCTTTGTTATTGCACAGTCAGAACTTAATGTACCTCTTAGTATCATGTTTAAATATTTCACTTTTAAGGTTTAAGATGTCCAATATGCAGCTATTACATCAGAAATAATGAAATGCAAGTTAAATTTTCTGCCAGAATTCCTCTCTCTTGCAGCAGTGTTCCCTTCTTCTGTAATATTTTCTAATATTCAATGTAGCTCATAGCATCGATGTGACCTGTTCTTCTTGAAAATTGTAGGCAGCCCTCAAATCAGTCCGTTTTGTGCAGAAGAATCAAAAAAATGCATCAAACTGTCCCTTTTATGGGACTGCAGACAGAGCCTGAAAGAGAAAGCATGGCCTAATAATAAAAGCTGAGAACCACTGCTGTGATGCCCATTATCTTAAACTAGGGTTTAGAGTTTGTCACGCCGAGTGTCAGTTTTCATTTTGCCTTTTATGCTTTAGTGCAACCTAAAGTCAGCTGGCTTTTCTGGTAAGCATGTGATAAATAAAAGGTCACTATTGCAATTTTGCATTTTGAAAATGCTAATGTGACTGCATGAAAAACAATGTGCTTTGTGTAGTGTGGTACCAAGCTGCTAATTTGTACCAAAACTGACTCTGGTTCAGGAAGCAAGGCGAATGGGCAGGTAACTGTATTTAAAGCTACTTACTATAGCAGAATCTCCCATCTCTATTTTGAACTGTAACGTTTTAGAAAAAGACACATTCCCGGGACGTTAAAGACTTAAATATAATATGGGACTTTTAAGAAATAGTCCTAAGAAATAATAACCTCTCTCTTAGTCATTTAAAGGCAGCACCACAACATTTAAGGGGATAAATCCTACACAGAACACTCAAACTGTTCCATTAGCTTTTCAATTACTCACTGCATGTACAGTGCCTTACAAACTGATCAGAAAAATACCAAAGACTAATGAAAACTTTGTGTCGATGATATCAGCCTGCGGGGTACTAAACATTCAGCAGAACATTTTTCTGGCCATCAAAGCAATCAAGTTCCTTATTAATTTGTGCAGCTGCATTTCTTCAAACCATTTAAATGCTTAAAACAACTATTACATATAGTCTGGATAATTTACTGCAATTACACTTGGAAAGAAATACAAAACAGAATATGCTGGGCTCTACAACACACTTCAGTAAGAATTTCTATTATTCTCAAAAGATTGTCATCAGTTTTTCATTATGTCTGTGTGCTTATGTGCAAAAGGATGAGAATGTCCAAGTATGTGTGTGTGCATTCACGTCTGCCTGAAAGAGACACAGAGGAATTGTGTGTTTGTATGTGTCTGCTGCCCTGCTGATGGTGGAGAGAGCAGTGCGGTAGCGCAGATGAGATGAGATTAAAGCCAGTCAGAGGATCAATTAGAGGCAAAACATCAGACGGCTACACAGCTACGGCCAGCAACAATGAGATTAGCCCCGAGGTGGAGCAGAGAGCAGGCAAGCACATCTCTGTGTGTGTGTGTGTGCACGTGTGTGTGTTTGTGTGCAAATGTGTACTGTATGTGTGGACAGAGACAGAGAGAGAGAGATGGGGGGAAAAAAAAGAGGAAATGAAAGGAGGGGTTGGGGAGAGATAAATAAAACATACAGTAACTACAGAAGCAAAAAAGGAATTGAACAACAGAGGAAAAATCCTGGTTTATTTCAATTCTGGTTTTGTTTTTAAGCCGTCGTGATGCCGTCATTTCAATCAGGTTAAGTGTTGAGATTTTTGAGCGCTAAAAACAAGTCTAACAGGGCAACAATCAACACCAGTCAAACAACCGGATTTGATTGCACTGCGCTGTTCAGGGTTTCACCAACATGTCCTTCAAATTAAACAAAAGAAAAATGTTGATTTTCCAGATATGACATTCTCACTTGGAGGATGGCATTATTTATCTGTGCCAAAACTGCTTGAATCACAGCTGGAAAAAAAAAAATGTTTTATGATCCATTAGCATTACAAAAGTTTTTTTTGCTCACTTAGTCCCTACCTCCTCCTACTGCAGACTTTATGGCTCTGCGCTAACATCACCCAGCTTCCTTCTTTGTTCGCTGATGGACAACAGTCTTTGTTCCAACAACCACTAAAGTGATATGTTTGAACATAAACACATGCTATTTCAGGGAATTTGCTGAAACAACTGATGCTGTCAATTTTCTTGGAAGAAGAATCTCATTAAGAGCTCCTACCACATCATCGAGTTACAAAATTATTTAGATGGGTTCTGGAAATTAATAATGCAATTATTAGGTTTGCAAGCAAAGAAAACGTTTTTTCAAGGGAAGCATAACAACAAGCAAGCCCACACGGCTGCTCTTTGCAAAAAAAAAAAAAAAAAAAAAAAAGATCCAAGTCAACTGCGATATGTAACAAACAAGAATTCAGGAAAGCAATTTTAAGAAAACTCATAAAAAATGACTTTCTGTGCAAAGTGAAGATGGCGCAGGGGAAGGAGGGGAGGTGTAAAAAATAGTAAAGAGTAAAAAACTCTTTGCTATTTTATAAACAAATCAAGATTTATAAAAAAAAAAAAAAAAAAAAAAACAAGACAAAGAAATTACACAACAATCAAAATCTACATTGTTTATACACAGAGATATGACAACATTTAACAATACAAAAACCATCATCTGTGATGCACAGCGCACACACACACACACACACACACACGCACGCACGCACGCACACGCACGCACGCACACGCACACACACACACAGCTTAACTCACCATGATATAATGGCGCTGCATCTCTGACTTCTCACTGGCCAACTTGTCACACTCAAGCTTCAAACTGGAAAAAGAGGGAGGGGAGGGGAGGGCAGAGTCAGACCTTGTTATTCAGCTCGACAGTCTTCCTTCTAAAAGTGCTGACACCAGGTGACTTCTAACCCCTTCATCATCATTACCTCCACTTTCACCAGCAGCACTGTCATCACTTTCATCATTGCTTCAACCGCTACCTTCTTCATCATCATCATCATCATCATCATCAACACCACCTCCGTTTTCATCATCCCCCGCTACCATTTCCATCTATACCATCACTGCCAACTGCATCATCATCATTAGCACCATCACCATCCTCGCCCGCCTTTATTAGTCAGTGGCAGTGCTTTCACCACACTTGACAGGTGTCGATTGACAGGAGGTCAAACTCGCTCTGAACTCCAGAGACGAGCCGAGCCAAAATGTCTGCTCACTAAATCAAAGAAGAGGCAGTGAAGCAAAAAGTCTAAATATAGTGTTGACGCGTTCTCTGTGACCCATTCCCTGCGACAGCCATTAGCTGTAATCATGTCAACGCTGATGTCACACGCAGCGACAGGACAAAGGAGGATGCATCAACAAGTCAGCCTGATTGTCAAATAAAAACGACAGAGGTGGAAAAAAAAAGAGCCCCTCTGTGATTTTGATTGAGGCAGCCTTTTATAACATGTCAGTCACAGACAGCATCATCCGATGTGAAGCGTGGCTAAGACTCATCAAAATATGCAGACGCACATGGTAGATAGGTTCAGATTTAGGATAAGTCTGTAACCTGCTTTATGGTGTGTGTATATTTATGCAGGGATGTTCTTCTCAGCTGTCTGCAGGAATGACAGCTCGATTACAGCAAGCGATGGCTCAGTCTTTGCTGCTGTTAGTCTTAACTGGCAGACTGAACACTGTGTTACACACAGCAAATAATGTAAGCTTACTCATACATACAGAATTGTGCTGCTTCTTCTATACTTACTGCAGCTACTGCAGTGTAGGCTGGAACTTCAGCTTTTGGCTGAGTCTCCATCTTTGACATGACTTAAAGATTTGTTATTGACAGACACAATAACAAAAAAAATATGTGTCTTATTTGATATACAGTCAAGTTTTCACAGGACTCTATGCAGGCCTGTGAAAAAAATAAAATACGCCCTTACTGCTTCCATAGGAATTAAGAGGGTAAGTAACAGCCAAGTACTGTTAATAAAATGCACTTGATTAACTGATCATCATTAAGTGTGACCACCTCTATAAAAGCAGAAATTCGGATAATTTCTGGAGCATTCAGGAGTGTGTTAACACAATGCCACAAATTTCCTGGGAGTGGACGTTCCAGCAAATTTATCCAAAGGTCGGATCATGCAATGGTCAGAGAAACTGCAAAAAAACCCAACAGCTACATCTCAGACTCTGCAGGCCTCAGCTAGCATGTTAAATGTTAAAGGTCATAACAGTACAATTAGAAAAAGAGTGAATAAGTACGGCTTGTTTGGATGAGTTGCCAGGAAAAAGCCTCTTCTCTCTACAAGAACACAACAGTACAGCTCAGGTTTGCAACGTTACATCTGAACAAATCACAAGATTTCTGGAACAATGTCCTTTGGACCGATGAGACATTTGGCCATAATGCACAGTGCCACATTTCCTGAAAACTGAACACTGTAGGCCTCATACCAGTTGTCAAGCACGGTAGTGGAAGGTTGATGATTTGGGCTTGTTTTGCCACCACAGGTCCTGAGCAGACCAACAAATCTATAACAGAATGACTGAAAAAGAAAAGAATCAAGGTGTTGTAATGGCTCAGTCAAAGTCCAGACCTCAACCCAACTAAAATGCTGTGGTGGGACCTTAAGACAGGTCTCGATGGAGTGAAGCAATGCTGTAATTCCTCTATACGTGTGTGAGACTAATAAAGTTAAACAGAAAATGATTACTTCAAGTTCTTGCTGTTGAATGTGGTTCTACAAGTTAATAGAATCATAGGTGTACTTAGTTTTTCACAGAACTGCAGAGTCCTATGAAAACAAAGATTCGTGAGTGTCTATGCCAGGAAATGTGGAGCAGTCATGAATAGTAAGATGCCCCCCTGGGGTGAGTGTTGTTAAGCATGAGAATGCCTCAGGCAGGAGAAGAAGCAGTAATACATAGAAGACCAAAGTTGATCCAAAGGTGAGGGTAATCGTTGGCAGATAAAAGATAAACGGTACAAAAGGCCAGGCTGAAGGAAAGCACAGAGGTTCTGATAAAAGTAGCACAGGAACTGGCCCTCTTGGTCGAGTTCAGTACACACAACCACAATCATGGGGAAAACTGTTGAATTGACGATGACGATCCTGAACACCATAGCTATCCTGAAGGTCATAACTGAAAAGGCCTGCTGTTCGCAGAGTGGTGTATTGAAGCCTATTGATGGGGAACTGACTGGAAGGGAAAAGCGTGGTAGGAGAATCTGCACAAGCAACAGGGATGGCTGCAGCCTTGAGAGGACAGTCAGGAAAAGTAAATTCAAGAACTTGTGAGAGTTTCACAAGGAATAGCTGAGGCTGGTGTCAGTGCATTATGAGTCCTCCCACACACAGACATGTTCAAGAAAGGAATTACAACTGTCACATTCCTAATATCAAGCCCCTCAGTGTTTGAAGTCCAGTGTGAAGTTTCCACAGTCTGTGATGATTTGCGATACCATGTAATCTGTTGGTGCTGGTGGTGATTGGTCCACAGTGTTTTTATCAGGTTCCAAGTCAACGTAACTACCAGGAGATTTCACAGTACTTCATGCTTCCATCTGTTGACAAACTTTACGAAGACACCGGAGATACAAAATCATCAGCGGAGGGCTGTGGGTGACGGTCTGCAGCCGCACGCAGAGAAAACACAGAAATTGTGCACAATACTCTGCAGATATCCACCGTGTCTGCAGAACGAATTTTCAAAACTTAGGTGCTGGCTTATTTTTTCTGCAGCACATATTGAGTTCGCAATTATTCCGCAATGCACATGCTCTGCACAGGCTCTGTAATGCATGTATTCAGTCCGCTATCAATCCGCAGTCAGGCTGACGGTGGCGAATAATGCAAACTTCAGAAAAAATGGTGAAAATACCGTTTGGCATGGATGAGCAGCGTGTTCACTCTGCCACATCCGCTGTCAAAACGTCCTACCAACACAGCGATCCGTCGCCATCCGCAACGCATGAGTTCAGCACATCAACTGTCCGCCACCTTTTCTGTCTTGCACACATGAGCTGCACGTGTCACATGCCATCAGGTTGCGCAGTGCACGCAATCTGCACGCTATCAGTTGTCTACCGATTACCCATCCGCCATAAATTTCTGCGGACGGCTTGCGGTTGCTTGTCTGCAGCCCTCTGCAGGATCCTTTGCATCAGTGTGTCAAAGCACCAGCCCACAGTGCCAAAACTACTACCAAAATGTTTACTTAATATTGTATTACTGGTCAGCAAACATTATTTAGTAGTAGTTTTGGCTGGTTGGGCTAGCCAACTATTCCTAACCTGAAACACACAAATAATCTAGTGTCAAGGGGAAGATAAGAAACACTTGACTCAACAGATGAGCTGAAGGCCTTCTATAACACCTCAGCAGTACCACAAGCTGATTTGTGGTAAAGAAGCCCCAGCCAAGTACTAGTATACAAGAGTGTATAAATGAAAACACTTTCTAGAAACTGGGCATCACTGTGCTGTAATTCTTTTTTGGATTAGATTTTTAAAAATATTTTTATAATTTGAGTTACTGGATTTCTGATTTTCATGAGCTATAAGACAATAATCATCAAAATCAAAACAAAGAATATATTAAAGTTTACCTTTATAAATTAAGAAACTAAACATTTACCCACTATTGTAATTAATGATGAGATATCTGTTTGTAACTAGATGGAAACACCCTTTCCTGTCTTATCGCAGTTTTCATGGCACTCTCACAACACAACTCTTTCTAGTGTAAATGATAATAGCCCAGCAGTTCCCCTGTCTGTCTCCTGTGCTTCCTTTTCTGTCTCCCTTCATTTTATGTGTGTATTTTATATCACTGAACTTAACAACTCTGTAACCCCGTTACTTCCTGTTTGCCTTTTTTTGTTAATAAGTCACCTTGTGTGTCTCTGTTGGTTTGACTTACTGTCAAACCAACTTGTCTGCTCTGCCCTCATTAGTTTCACCTGAGTCTTCTTTCCCAATTAGTCCTCTCTGTGTATTTATAAACAGTCTCTTCCTCCATTACTTGTCAGTTCATCTGAATTTCTTGGCTGTTTTCCTGTCTGGGTTACTGCCTTTGTCTCTCTCCACATCTCCATGCTTTTTTTCTTCCATTTAATAACTTTTATTTGACATTTGTTGGACTTTTTTTTTTGTCCCTGAAAACAAGGACATCGTCTTTTTGCATGACAATGTTTCTTAAAAATACATAGTTTGTTTTGTACAAACAAAACATGTAACGAAATAGTGACCCACTAAAAAAAAAAAAAAAAAAAAAAAAAAAAAAATCCACTTTGGAACAATCGCACTTTTTTGTCTCTTTTTATCGACAGGAAGAAACGGAGAACAGCTGCATCCAAAAAAGATGTGCAGGTAACAGGCACTTGCTGTTTGGTCCAAATTGAGGATATCTGATTAGGATTGCTCACACCATGGTATGCAACAGATGTCCAACCTGATAACACCGACATGTGGGAAGGATACTTTTTTGGCTGGTGGATTTTATTGTTCCTTAATCCTGTGTTTGTATGAGCAGCCTCCACTCACCCAAAATGTTCCCCTTCCCACTTACATAAAACCCTTACTGCTATCCCTGTGTACATGCGTAGGCTGTGTGGTGGGTTGTCATGACAACAGGCGTCCCCGCTGCCAGCCTACCTGGGATTGGCTCCGTGCCTCCTCTGATTGGTGCTCAGCAGCCCCCGGGCCTGCGCCACTGTTCTCAAACGACACTTTGATGGAGTTTTATTGCCGATCCTTCCGTCTCTAAATCGCTCCTGCTGTCATCTTTATTTTGATTTATGTATTCCCTGATCTATTTATGCATGTGAACGAGGGGAGGGGAGAAGAGACGGGGGAAGGAGGGTGGGATGGTGGGTGGGGAGAAGAAGACAGCGACAGCTACAATGCTCGGTACTATACCCGGGGGAACGCCTGCGGTACATTTGCCTTTTTAAAATCTTCAGCAACAGACACACGCAGCTCAGCACAGTACTACAAAGCCTTGTCTATGGCTCCCAAGCCCCCCCCCGCCCAATCCTAGCCCCCCTCCTGAGTCAATAGGAACTGTATGCATGTTCTGTATGCTCAGACAAAAACGGTATTCTTTCAACTGCGCTGTGACTCTCTGAAGGGGGTTAAACGGTGCTGCTCGCTGTTGTGGGAATTACAAAAACCAAAGCCGAGGAAAAAGACACACAGGGCATTACTGCAGCTTTAGAATCCCCTACAAACAACAGTGATCAGACCAGAGCAAGGATTTTACACACAAAATGTTACTCTTTCATCTGCCTTTGCCTGTGTCTGTAACCGGCTGAGGCAAGCCTCTGGAAGGTTCTGGGAGTACAGGTACAGAGGAACAAACCAACCTCCTCAGGAAGGAAGACAGCCTTCAAAGACTCCATTCTCACAAAGAGCAGATTTTTTTGATGCAGACCCCGTGGCATCCCTCCTCTTTACAACAGCTATCAAACAGATCGGTGAAGGTCGGAATTTGGAAGTACCTCAGACTTCTGGAGTTGTAGTGGTATTTAAGCAGTAAAGGAAGATCAATAACCGAGGGTAAACGAGATTGATTTAGGTATGAGTCAATAAAGGTTTCCTGAGTGAGCAGTATGATGGTAGAGCTGAGATCCAACTGAAACAAAGGCACACATCTCGATTTTTTCTTACCACAGAGGGGTCCTCGTCAAGTTCAGACTGTGTTTGGCTGCAAACATTCATTTTAAAAGTCTATTTTTTCTAACAATTTTCAGATCATTTCTTGAAGGTTTCCTGCAAACAATGTTTATCGTTCCTTATTTTTTAAATTAAATACATATGCAATTCTGGAACTGTTATCATATTTTGTTCTTTGTATTTGATTAAAATTAATTAAGAGGATGTGTACCATCTTCAAACCCTCTGTTTGCTAGTTCTTTCCAATTCCTATAAAATGAATTATCATTCTCCTGTTTGAATTTATTTAATATTAAGACAGTAAATGTTCTCTGAATATACTCAACAAATATAATCTACTTCACTGATTCTGAGTATTAGCTAGCTGCAGACTCAGGCAGTTTCCAAGTGTAACTGTATGTGATTGCATGATGTAAAACGAAGTGTTAAAAAAAGACATACATTTACATTAAAAGCCATTCATGACCAAGAAATAGTAGGTTTTTGCTGCCATAATGCAGCTCAGTTCATTTGTTTAACAATGCAGCTACTGCTACAAAAATACAGTATGTTTAATAAACAGAAATGCTAAGAAATACATGTACAGCCCGGGGATATACTCCTTATTATAAAGAGTTGAACTTAATAGGCTGTCATATGTAAAGCATTTCCATTTTGTTTTTGTGTGCATTTGTGTGCACCAGTGTGTTCACCTGTGGTACTGTGCTTGAAGAAACTGGAACTCATCCTTGATTCTGTCACAGGAGTCAGAAGTCGTGAATTTCAGCTGCTGCGATGAGGCCTGCAAAAAAAGAGAGAAACACATTAGAGAAAAAACACTAAGAACCACGTTGAAAGAAGATGAGATGAGGAGTGAAAGAAAGAGAAGCAAGAGAGCAATGTGGGAGAAATAATTAAAAACACGAACATGAAATCAAACAGTTTTCAATTTGCCACACTCCAACGAGTAAAGCATTACTAAGAAATTGTTTGCCAAGTATGTTTCCACACGCGACGGGCCAAATGAAAAACCCTAAAACTGTGTGTATGCACATCAAAAGGCACACGTAAACCTAATGTTCCTGCCAGTTTTTAAACTCCTGCAAACGAACCGTTCTGTTACACACCAGCACCCAAGCCTGACCCACACACAGCCATAATTAGCCATAAATAGATTAAAACACACCCCTATTTAACCTTCAATAGACATAACACAGACTCAGTCTGTCCTTGGTTTGGCACATGCAGCTTTTTTTTTTTTTTACACTGCTGAAGAAACCGTATGAGTTATTAGCCAGGGCTGTGATAAAAAACAGCACATGCTGTGAGCCATAACATCCTTTTGATTGATGAAGCATGAGGCAAAATTGTAATAGAAAGTGTGTAATAATTATTTTAATATTTGTTTTTGTTATTCATTGTCATTCACTCTGAGTGGCAATGGCTAAACCTACAGGCCTGCTTCTTGTATAAATAATTATACATTTTTAAAGCACTGTTATGGGAAACTTCAATTCCCACGCTGATGTTATCTCTCTGCCACACTGCAACAGTACTAGCAGTTTCTGCAAAGCATGTGTGAAGTAGAAATAGGCAGCAAAGACAGCATCACTATATGTATAACTACACTGAATATTGTGTAGGTTACCCTTGTGCCAACAAAAACAAGGTATGACCTAACGGGGCACAGACACAGGATGTCTGGGAAGTTCCCGTGTTATCTTGGAAAAGGGATGCTGGAAGCGGATCCTTTGAGTGTTGTGGGTGGGGCTTCCACGGATCAGCTTCCATGGAAAGGCCTACTTTGGATGCTCAATGATGTTGGGATCTCAGTCAATGCCTTTAACTCTTGCTGTGATCCAAGCCATTCCTGAGCATTGTGGCTGGGAGCACTGTCTTGCTGGTGCAGGCTGTTTTGGTGGGTGGTAGGTTTCAAGGTACCCAGGACCCACTGCAGATGACTAAATCTGAATTTACTTCAGTCATTGTTCTTAATGTTGTGGCTGATCCATGAAAGTCAAATGCCAAATTGGTATACATAAAATAACACAATGAGATTGTCCATTTGGGGCTAATTTGGAGGATCTCTTTAAATACCAGACAAGTTCAGGTTTTTCTCCCTCATCAATACAAACAAAAACATTGTTTGCTGTATCAATACAAACAAAAACATTGTTTGTATTGATGAGGATCATTCTCTGTGTTCCACTGATTTTTTCTCTCTCTTTTTTTTTTTTTTTTTAAGATTTATTTCTGGCATTTTGCCTTTATTGATAGGAAAGCACAGAGAGCAGACAGGAAAGGGGGGGAGGGGGTGGCACACAGGAAATGGTCAGGGACGGACTCAAACCCAGGGCCCTGCAGTAGCCTTCAGCATATTGGCTCAGCTTGGTGAACTATAGTGGTGCCCACTGACGCCTTAAAAAAGATCTTAAACTTTATCTTACAACTTTTGCCTCCCATCACATAAACTTTTATTTGCCACATGCACAGTTATACACAGAGAAATGTATTTTGTACCTGCAGCCGATACTAAGTGGTAAAAATATATAAATAAGAACAAAAAATAATTCACACATTTTAGAAATACATAAATAAAAATTAAATATGAAATTCACACATCATGGGACGCAAGATAAAAATATACAAATATCTGGAGTAAAAAATAGAAAAATTCTAGTTGGTGTTTACACGAGGGCATGCTATTGCAGCTGTCTCAGTAAATGCGTGGCATGGTATAGTGCAAGTCAAAGTTACATGGGTTGCTCATTTGTTTCACTGGGAAAAGACAATTAAAGAAAGTAGGACTACCAATTTAAAAAAAAAACTGTTATCTTAAACTGTTTTAACTCACAACACTGTTATAACGCCCAAAGTGCATTCAAAATAAGCCTGCCATACTGAAAAAGAAAATAAGAGCACTTTGGATATACTGTGCACCAAATGGCACCCATGTCATGTCAAAGAGGCTTTGGGCCTTTTAACAAACATCATCATCGTTCATTTGCCTAGCCTAGATGCTGCTATTAGCCCTTATTGTAATTCTCTCAACACTACATTCCCCAGGCAGCAGTGGATGCATTGGTTGTGTGTTGGAGCACAGCGAGCATCAAACCCAAATAGGGACAAAATCTCATTATTTCTCAGCAGGCTGCATAATGGGTCAGGTTGGGGAGAGAGAGAGGAAAAAAAAAAAAAAAGACATTTTCCCAGTATGATAGAGCAGGTTCAAAAAACCATCAGAATTCTGATTGCAGCACTTACAGGAAGCTAGTCTGACTGTTAAGAATGACCTGTCACTTTTACCCTGCTCCCCACGACATGCCACTTAGTCTCATTTTTAACTACTAATCACCTCCTTTGCATTCACAGAACAATAGACTGAGACTATGCAAAGCAACAAGATAGCTTCAGGGTTGTAAGATCAGATCTTCTTCCTTCAAATGCTGAAGAACCTTTTTTTGCTTTATGGCTCAGTAGACAGTACTTGGCTCCAACACAGTTAAGAGTAGGGAGGGAATTCTCTCAAGGTAAAAACATATTATAGTATCTGTACACATACTTGTATTTAATGTATTTCATATTATGGTCACGAAACATTTGGGAAAATCAGAATCTTTAAGGTTGGAAGGGGCGCGGTCACTTAGAGATTTATTTAGAAAAACAAAAAACATGCAGTCCAGCAAAACTGTGACAGTGACCTCAGCCATTACACTTTCAAATGTTACGAGAAGCCCTGACATTATCATTCTGCCTACAGACACAAAAAACCCCCAGTCCCAAACAAACCAAGCTGCTGCTCAGAGACAGAGGCTTCGACTGTAAAGAAGAATAACCTTTTCCATTATCTCTCTAGCCAGTACGGCGTGGACCAAACTCAGCAAACAGCTCAGCTATATGGGCCTGTGCCACACAGAGCCTGTGTCAACACAAGGCACTTGGCTAGAGGCAGCCGTGGAGCTCACGCTGCACTGTGTGTCCATGTTTGTGTGTCTATGTACAGGTTGCCCCCTGTGCCAGAGGGTAGAGCTGTTGCTCAAGATCCGATTTCCTCCCTGCAAGCAAGAAAATGAGCAAGAATTTCAAAAGTAACACCATGAAACCAAATACCAAGGCTCATGAGGGCCAGATCAGGACCCTTATGACACTGATATCTTTTCTGTGTAACCTCCCCCATCACTGTCTTGTGAAACAGGTCAGAAATGTTGGATGTGGCAGCAAGAAATTCATATTATATAACTCCCTACCAGCCTTAAATAACAAATCAGCCTTTGGGTGCTATAGTTAAAATATTTCAATTAAGAAAATAAACTCAGTAAAGTAACAGTGATGATAGACCTGAGAGATGATCATCAAGCAAGATAATGAAAATGTTACATGATAAAAAGTATAAAAAGAATAAGAACAAGTGGCTCAGCTTCACTAAACAGGCAAACTGTGTTTGACAAATATGACTCCTCCACACTGAGATCTAGAAATGTATCTGCAGCCTGCAAGAACCTGAAATGATTATTAAAACTGGTCATAGATGTGTTGCCCACTGTGTACCTGCTGCTTATTAGCCCAACTTTGACTCCAAATCATTGATGATATTTTCACATCTTGCCATTATTGCCGATTGGTAATTGTGCCTCTTGAGTTTTATATATATATATATATATATATATATATATATATATATATATATATATATATAAAACTCAAGAGGCACAATATATATATATATATATATATATATATATATATATATATATATATATATATATATATATATATATATATATATATATATAGTATTTTCAATGAGAGCTACCAGACCAAATAACCAAAGAAAGTGGTTGGCAGCTGCCCACAAGTGGCTGCATAAGTCAATATAACTTATCAAAAAAAAAAAAAAAAGTTTCACGGTTTTTAGAGCCATTTCAAAACTCTATAGCAAAATCAATCCATTTTCTGATAAGACATCCAGCAAAGTACAAGAGTCCGAAGCACAATTCTCACAGTGCTGGCCAGATATTTTTGCCACTCTACAACCAGAGTATGTAAGGCTATCCAAGCCCTGTGAAACATACACTGTTAACAATGTTTATTATCTTTTTCTCTGTCAGTGACCAAAACAAGGTGCTCTATGGGGACCTGAGAGCACACAACAGATGGATGCCCATAATGTTAATGAAATACTGCCATAATATTGTGACACATGCCATCTGCGGTGACAAAAAAAGGTGTCTGCATGCTGCGTGAGTGAGTGTGTGTTTGTCCACTAGGCTAGTGTGTGTGTGTGTATGATTTTGTTTGTGTTGCAGAGGAATAGCCTAGACAGCGTAAACGGTTGAGAGGATGTGTGTGTGTAAGTGTGTGTTCACATCTGTGTGTGGGGTGTGATAAGCCTCTATGTATGATGCTTGGCTGCCAGAGGAACAAATATTCTCTGCCATGAATCATACACAAGGATACAACAGCCCACACACATACACACATACACAGACACTCACACTCACATGTAAAATTTGCATAATACACACACAAACGTGTGCACACAGCACCTAAATGTAGGACAGTCTCTAATTTGATTCTGCCCTGCTCCTTTGAGACGTAATTAAAGCATTAAAAAGCTTTGTGCGCTGGTGAGGCAATTGAGACAGTCTTCAGCGAATAAATGGGATTCATCGTTTCAGGAAATTGCTGCCCCACCTCCATCCCCCACCCACCAACCCTAAGCACACTCATCGCCCACCCCCACCCCCACCCCACCCCGCCCTCCCCAAGCACCCACCCTTCCTGGCCTCATCATCTGGTCCAATCCATGTGAAATCTACTGTGAACCATAATGTCTATTTTAAATAAGAATCAGGCTAAGGCCGTTTCTGCTCCACAGATCAGTCGACAAAAGTGATGGCAAGGGATAGAGATTACAGAGGGCGCTCAGCTTTACACACACACACACACACACACATACACATACACATACACACACACACAAAATAACAGCAGGATACATTGGAAAACATCCTCCTCAGTATAAATCCTGCCTGAGGGTAGCAGCAGTGTGGGGATTGTATTTCCTGGAGCACTGCCTAACTGTTTACATCTCAGCCGGAGTGCATTTCTCTGTGTGTGTGTGTGTGTGTGTGTGTGTGTGTGTGTGTGTGTGTGTGTGTGTGTGTGTGTGTGTGTGTGTGTGTGTGTGCTGGGGGCAGGGATGAAACCTTGGCATTGTAATCACTCACTAATGACTGGATGTTATCTCACTCCCACTTTTAAATGAATGCAGAAGATACACACTGACGAACAGTTGGCCTATTTTTCAATGCCAGGTTGTTTGCTCCATAGCAACAGTCTCAGCGATGCCATTTGAGCCATCCGGCTCTTCTGTCCATCACAGATTCCCACTGCCCATCTTAGTGTAGTGTATAGACACATTTTTATTATTCAAGCATAAAGCTTTTCCTATGTGACTGAAAATAAAGGATATTTCCATCTGATTTTTTTTTCTGCTGAAAGCAAAAAAAATAAAATTTAATCTTTTTTTTTTTAGCTGAGTCTGAAGGTGAGATTATAAATTTTAGGGTAATTTATTACTGGCAGTATGTATGTGGGTGATGCCCTAGTGCAGGGGTCGGCAACCTGTAATACGGAAAGAGCCATTTGAACCCGGTTTCCACGGAAAACAAAACAGTGAGAGCCGCAAATACTAGCGGAAGCCGGTAGCGGCTACCGCGAGTGACGCATATATTGAGAAACTAAAATAAATAAATAAATAAAATGATTTTATTTTAATATTTCATGATCACAATAATGTTCCAATTTTTGTTCCAACTACAACAAGAACCAAACTGACAAAAATAAAATGCACTTTAATTGGATACTTATAATTTACTTCCGCGAGCCGCACAGAGCTGCAGATTAAGCCTGAATGAGCCGCGGGTTGCCGACCCCTGCCCTAGTGCAACTTACTTTTACATCAAGTACAAGTGGGTACATTTGGGCATTTGCCAATACCAAGTACTCAATAATAATGCAGATTTTCAACCATAAAAGTTAAAAGCACCACAAAAATCCAGTGATAGTGAAGACACGCTTTAGCTTGATTGGTAAGATGTTTTTTTTTTCTCATTTATGATCCAAATACTAGTTGAGAATCAGTAGGTTCAGCAGTCCTGCAGCAGATGAGACGACATGATGTAGTTACTGCACTCACAGCCTGTGGCTGCATTAAATGCACAGCAAAAGCATCTTTTTAGCAGCTTCCGTTTCAGCACATGTTCCAGCAGGAAGGGTGTGTGGGGTCAAAGTCTTTTAAACATTTTTTATCAGCTCTGATTGGTGATTTTATACATGCAGTGTCTTATGCCACTGAAATTAAACATAGTTTAGAGAACGTTTCAAACACTTATGCTTGCTATGTGTGCAGAAAAAGTGTTGCTGTGTTTCATTTCTCCAATTAGTAACACTCCTTGAGCTCTGCGTTATATAATTCTACAGTCACACCAGGAAAAGTAACAGCTGGAGACTACAGCACGGCAAAATTATCGCGATCACGTGCAATGAACTTGCAATCTCACTGTCTTTGAAATAGCTGTTTCAAAGACGGGACCAGGTCGACAACCACTCACAGTCAGTTTCCGTCTTTAAAGTGACTCTGGTGCTTCAAGACAGCAATAAAACCACAATAAGATGGAGTCAGTCTGCCATCAGTTTACAACTGAATGGGGTCAATTTGGCAATTACATGAAATTTGTTTGTGATAATGTGCAGATTAACCGTTAGTCCAGCCAGAACCTCATAGAACTGAAACAGTAAGTCAGAAATTCCTCCACAATCAGTTGCTGCAAGACAGCGATTTAACAGCAAAATTACACATGAACTCAGCAACCTTGCTTTTATATAGGTGTATAACCAGTAAGCAATCATCTCACCTTACTGCAAACAGACTCATCACAGATGAGTCGAACTCATCGGCACAGACTGACTCAGACTGATGTTGGAAATCTGTCTGCATTTATGCATTTAGAAGGCAATTACATGCAAGCCTTCGCCAATCTGTCTGAGAGTGATTGCAGTCAGTCCAGGTTGTTCCCTCCCACCAGGTCACCTGTGTAATTGCCTTACAGTTGAAAATAGCTGTCCAGAGATTGAGCATGCAACACCTTCAACCTCTGGTCACTGCAACTACTTGCAATCAGTGGCTGCTGGTGAAAGAATTCAATGCAATCACCAGGCAACCACCGGCCTTTCCTAGTGGCAAGGAGACTGTCATCATTCTAGCGTGACTGAGCCATAATTAAGTGTTTTGTCAAAATGTCCTTGCGTTAAAGTAACTGAATTTTACAGCTTTTGACAATTTAGCAGAGCAGTTTGAGCTTCGTTGTACTTCCTATTTCTCCTCATTCATCTGATCCAATACTTTATACTAGTATTGATGCATCAATCATGGATGCACCAACACAATCATGAATAGTTACCTTTTTGAGTAATAAATACTGCAATAGGAGGTGACCCAAGAAATGCTCATATTCTCAGCTTCTTTTGTTCATTATAGGTTTCCACATGCAGCATTGGCCCCCATCATCTTGTCTCTTTGTATTGGTGACAAGAACACATGGTGTACGCGTTTATTTGGGCAAACCCTTCAGCAAAAATCCACCCTGACATGATTCACAGAGCCTTTGAGGGCTTAAGCTTTTTGCTAATACATGAGCAGCAAACAAGATCACATCCTCCATCTAAGAATAGCTCCAACCAAACAATTCCATCTAAATATCCCGGATTAGTGTTTGGACTAAAGCATATGAGCCCAGTGATCTGAGAGAGGGACAGGGCTAACTGGCCCACATCCAAGCTCACCCCCCAGCCAACACTGTCTGGGCCAAAAGGAAGCCTTGCTATGTTAGCTGCTGAGTGTGTGTATGTGTATCAGAGAGGAGAGGCTGAGGAATAGGATTGTGTCTTCAGCCGCTCTGGACAGGGGCTTTAGAGCACGGGGAGAGCCTAATCCTGTTTCGGCCAGGAATTTGATTTTGATTATTATCTCTCACAAACCAAGCAGAGGCTTACCCCCATTTCTGCAGCGTTATCCCTACAACACACACACATACACACACACACCTCCCTCTTGCAGCCCAATAGATTTGACCTCGTTAAGACGCTTTAAAGGGGATTATTCTACTTTTATCACTTCGAGTGAAGTGCCCTTGCAAACATAGGCTTGGCATGTCTTACCTTCCCTTCCCTCCCCATTCTGAACCATCTTGACCCCCCCTGCGCAAGGCCAGCCAAGTACACAATACAAACACACACAAACATGATACTTACGGCAATCTGCCCTGCAAACACAGATGCACCTGTGTACAAAAATATAGTACACTATACCCAAACACACACACACACACACACACACACACACGCACGCACACACACAGAGGCTTGTTCACAAAAACAGCTAACATAAGGTGGGGGAGGCATACTGTAACACACACACACACACACACGCGCACACACACACACACACACACACACACACACACACACACACACACACACACAGGAAAAGAGTGCAGAGATTGCAAAGCCAAGGGAAATGGGCAATTTGTCAAAAGTGGGGAAAGTGGTGAGGCCGACAGTACTGTGGGTTTGGAAACCATGGCTGAGATTAAAGCCAGACTCACAGAAGGGGGGCTTTAAGATTACACCCAGTACGGCTGTGTAGATGATTGATGCCTGCTTGTAAAAACCAAGGTTATTACTTACAACAGCCAGATAAGAAGGAAAGACTGGGAACGAAGAAGGGAAGATTAGTCCCAAAGTTTGCAACAAGTAAGCGAACAATGAAAGCAGAAAGCTGGAGAACTAACATGTGTGACACCGGGGAACTCAAAGTTGTTTTGCATATATTTTTTCCCCCTGATTCCTAGTATTGTAATTTCAAGTGAATGCTAATGAGTACTCTTTATATCATGCTGGAAAATTATAAATGCCAGTATGTGTTTGGTCATGTTTAAACTAACAGTATGTCACAGTATCCAAATTAGTTTTTAATAATGGGCCTAGGACTGACTGAGCAAAGGAGAATCTCACTGCCTTGCTGTGAATGGTCTCTGAAAGGGCTGTTAGTGGGGACATGGTAACATATTGTTTCAGTCATGGCCTTACTGCTGTTAGGCACACAAACAGAACAGCTAATTCTCCTTTGCATTTTGGCAGATCTGCGGGCCGTGGCCAGGCAGGGGCAATCAAGCCGCCTCCCGTCGAGCCGCTTTGTTCCAGCCCATCGCACCGTTCTGCTCTGGGGAAGGTTTACTCCACCCACCACCACCCTCCTTTCTTCCCACCTCCCACACTCTCCTCCTAGGAAGCAACTGCTGAATACTGATGCAGTTCCTTACCCCCCCACCCCCCCACCCCAAAATTAACTCCCACACAAAAACACACATACACTTCCAGAGGAACTTGTGAACATGCATGCAAAGACACACAAGCACAGAGTCATTACTGCAGTTTTTTTTTTTCTGTGTGGAAACACGAACACACACATACAACCTGTACACATGCTAAAAGAAAATAATGTATACAGACAACAAAAGGCCACGCCACATGAACAAAGCCATCTATTACTTGTGAATTTGTAACATTGACATGCAGGCCTCATCCATAAACGCAATGCAGCAGAAATACACACACACACACACACACACACACACACACACACACACACACACACACACACGCACGCCAGTAGCTTCAGCAGACTTGAGCAAAACCAAAAACATGACATCTGTTTTTATTTATATTCACATTCTTTCTGGTAAATTTGCTGTGGTATTTTGTGTAAGGCAAAGCAGCCGAGCTGACAAAGCGATGCACAGACAACTCAACTTGCAATTCTTATGTTTCGGTGAAATCTTTAGTTTCTGTCTCAGTAGTTTATCTGGTTCATGATCCATCAATCCACTGAGAAGTCAAGAAGACTGAAAATCTGACCAATACTCTAGGAGGAATGATGATTCTTTTTAATTGTGGATGGAAGGGTGGACAAATGGATGAAGAATGGACGCCTCGCCACCACAGAAGTTCATGGGTGCTTGGCTAGACAAGCTAAAGATTAAAAATTCATGCCAAAATATGACAATTCATTAAAAGTTAAAATTCCTATGATTCTTCCACTAGTTTATCTGCTAAAACATTGATTTACAATACAGCAAATTTTGTTTTTATTTTTAATATTATAACTGGCAGCATCTTAATTGTAGATTTCATGGTAATTGTGACATATACAGTACATAATCAGCATTTATGACTTGTCTCAAATGTTACCTGGTACCTTGTAAATATGTCATTGTTTATTTCTTTTCTCAGAATCTTGGATTTTCAAACAACTCATGTTAATTTTTATTCATTTTTTTCCTCTATAAAATCACCACAAGGTGAGAGCTTTGTAACTGATTAGCCCAGCAGGAAAGTGCATCATTTATACAGCAGGGACATGTTTTCCATCACCTTGATTCAGTACTTCGTTCAAGCCAGATGCTTCTATAGGGCGCTATAAACTTCAAGAGGATGGTGCTTGTGCTTGTGTTATTAGGCATATTCCTCATTGGAGTCATATAAATCCTGTATTATATTAAAATAATCAGTGTGGAAATGCCAAAAAAAATTGTAAAAAGTCTAAACTAATCTACAGTATGCTATAGCTTTGCCACAACTGTGGTGGAAACAGAGTACTGAAAAAGCAAAGTGTGACAGAAACCAACTCAGAACATAAATCATGATGTTGATGATTTATGTGAATATTACAACTTCTGCTCAACTGAAGTGATGTGATTTTTAGCATTGTCACCTCACACCAAGAAGATGCCTACTTTTGACCCTAGCTGGGGTCTTGCACGTTCTCCGTGTCCCAGCATGGGTTTCCTCTGGATATTCAGGTTTACTACCACAGCCCAAAGACATGCCTGTTAGATTAACTTGAGATTCTAAATTGGCCACTGATGAATGGTAGACAAAGTGCTTTAAATGTATAGAATAAATCATTGCGTGAATGTGTGGTTAAATGTGGCTTGAAGACTAAAGTGCTCAGTAAGTCTAGAAAAGCCCTATATAAATGCTAGTCCATTACTACATTGTTTATAATGTCATCTTTTTGGGTTTCAGTTGATCTCAATGCACTCAACTCCTAATATTTGCATAGCAGCACTGAAATTAAGTGTTCATTAATCTGCAATTTCACAAAAACGTGGTCATACTTGTATAGAAACTTGTCAACTGAAGACATGCAAAAAACAACTTATGTATGGAGTCAAACACCAAAAAAAAAGCATACATGTGGGGAACTGCAAAGCTTTTGGTTTAAAATTGCAATCATGAACCACAGAACCTAAATTACCCCGATGCTATCATCAAGGCCAACCCAAATTATAATGCACATGTATCACATAGGTTTTCTGTATAAGGCCAGTGGTTGTCGAAATTGTTCTGTCAAACCCCACTTCAGGCCTTACACCCACCCCTTCAATCACTAACAATAAAAAAAAAAAAAAATACAGTTTGAATTTCAATATGAAAAATCATATATTTTTATTTCCCCCTACAAAAAAAAATGTATTTATTCAGCTTAGTTTCACTTCATATTCTCCCTTTTCCATCCATGCCAAACCAGCCCGGCTAAGCAGCAACCTCCAGATCTGAAAAATGAAGCAAGAGAGTTCAAAATTGTTTTAGTGTAGTTCCTTTAATGGGCCCTTGAGGTTGCCCCCAAAAATAGTCAATCCCCAGAGACTCCCATTTAAAACAACTTTACAGCATTAAAAACGTGTGTTTGGCCTATATGAATAGTTTCTGCCTTCATAGCAATTCTACAGTAAGTGAATTTTTTTATAACCCATCCAACAGGATACTGGAGCTATGGGTGTGGTTGATCGATGTGCTGACACAATTAGCTGTAGCCTATTGGTGCCTGCTAAGTCTCACCTCCATTAACTTGAGTCACTGAACTGGGTCTGTTGACTGTGTTTGTGCTGTTATTATCTAACTAATAATATGGCTTGTTGTGTACAGTTCATCCAAGAAGTTTTGCTAAGTGAAATTCTAGTATGTCTGTTACTAATTAGATTAATTAGATGTGCCTGTGCATTGTGCCCGCGGCAGTGCAAACACCATGGACCGATCGCCTTTCTTATTATACTTCTGGGAATTCTGCTGGAAGTCTGCCTGAAGGGTCCATGTGCATAATTGATACAATGTAGTGCAGTTTCTCAGCCCGCATGGCCATATAAAAGTTGCAGCCATGCAGACATCTGCAAGGAGCCTCACACTCACAGTGTGACGACAAAGTTTATGTCACTCAGACCCAAGTGAGCTCTAGCAGATTTGCAGACAGATTTTCTCTCTAAGAACTAAATCTGAAATCAACTTTTCTTCAATGTAAAACATTATTTTCAGAATAAAAGAAATTTCCCCAAACTGAAGTAAGTTACAGGATCTTCTCTCACTTAAACAACTGAAAATAAAGTCCTCTGGGAGGAATGTACACATAAATGACTGAAAATGAGTTGCTGGTGCAGATATGTCAGGGTTCTAGCCAGCGGTTGATCGCCCGATCCTGTGCCATGCTGAGGTCGTCTTGCGCCGAGCTGAGAATTTCACCCGTTCGTTATCGGAACTCTTTGCTATCACTGCAATTTGCAAACGGGCGCACCATTCACCATTTACCATAGTATTAGGAACCTAATTAGCATTAACTTGCTAATGCTACCGCCCCTCCAACACACATGCGGCGGGTTGAAATTTTTTTCTGACTAGAATCCTGTATATACAACAATACAAATATCAGGTACTTCCACAGTTTTCCTATATGTTTATAGCTTCACCAGAAAACAGGGCATTGATCTTTTTCTCTTTTTCACTCGTCTCTATAATTTTCCTCATAACTGCTTTGATCCTTTGCTCTTCACGAGGCTGCTGGCTTGTGGCTGGCTCTGAGCACTGGACAGCTTTAGTTACAGCCATTTTCCTTTGTTAACTTCCCTGTCTCATTAGATTTGTGCTTACGAATGTTTTTCCAGTTTCCCATGGCAGTTTACGTAATCGATGACGTCGATTACTAAAATTAGTCGATGTGGAATTTCATCTTCGAAGTGTCGTATTTTAAAACCCATCCATCTATTTTGTTGCACTTATCATAAGATTTTGTAGCTGCAATGCACCACAGGGAGAAATGGGGATAGTATTGCCTCCATTGTCTGCAAATAACAACAATACCAAGGAAGAAGAACATAACATGCACAACATAACGCTGGTGGAACAGAGAGGAGGCTGGAGAAAAAGAAAAATGGAGACAGACTGTCAAAGGTGTGGGAGCATTTTACAGAAAACAAAAATAAAGCTGAATGCAGACTGTGCAACGCGAGTTTTCATTCCATGGCAGCATCACTGCAATGCTGAGCGTTGCAGTGATGCTGCACCCCGGAGCTGTGACGTCAGCTCTGGATGGGTACGTTAGTGCGTCGCTGATACCTTTTAATCTTTGTACACTAAGGTTTCTGTTACGTTACCTGTTGGAAACAAGCTCTCATGGATAATGCTTGCTAAGCGCCACCATTTGAGTTATGTTAGCTAACGAGTGAAAGACAATAGGAGCAGCTACGTTGGCGCCTATTTTTTTTTCTCACATTAATATTAGCGTTCATTCTGAATCGTAAACCTCTTCATGAACTGAATCGTCTAAATTTTTCAGTTGTTTTGTGGACAGAGGCCATTTTTATTTATTTGCACATTACATTATCATTTAAAAATAAAAACTGCATTTACTTTAATATGCATTGTTTATTTGATATTTATTTTGATGGTCACATTAATGTTAAAAATACATCTGATTAGTTTCAAACTCTTATTTTATGGGTCATTATTTTAATTGTGAGAAGAGACAACAAGGTGATATTAACAGGTGGGCAGGCTTGAACAGGTGAGGTAAGATTGAAATAATCATTGACTAATCGACTAATCGATAAAATAATTGACAGATTATTTGCCTACCAAAATAATCTTTAGTTGCAGCCCTAGTCTTCACTCAATTCAGTGCTCCCAAAAAAAAAACATGGAAGGAGCCAAAATACGAATGTGCAGAATCCAAAAATAATGAGTCCAGTGGTTGTGGCTGTGGATACATCCATGTTTTAACTGTCTACAGGTCTGCCCCAAAACTGCATGCTCCCACATATAAACTATTCAGAGGGTGAACAGAGATTGCATATCACAATCAATGTATAAACCTCTACAAGCAAACACACAAAAGAAGAACACATGACAAATATGCTGGCACTGCACTTTTCCTATATTTAGGAAATGGGAAAAAAAAAAAGAACTGTCCCAGCTAGCTGGGCCCCAATGTGCATTTGCAGAGTTTGGGAAGACAGTCTCCAGCAGGAGGTATAAGTCAGTGTTTGAATCTGTATTCACATCTTTTCTGCCTACTTGAGTCTAAGTCAGTATGTGTGTGTGCTCAACAAGAGAAAGGCTGCACCAGTCTACACCCCTCCATTTCAACCAACCCCAAAGCACTCTGACAATCATCCACTGTGGCCCTTCACTAAAATCAACATCACCTGTGACCCATGGCCTCAACTCGGCCACTTAAATGAGGGGCCTCCTGCAGGTTGGTGATGTTTGGGTGGGTTTGTGGGTGGGGAGCACATGCAGGGCTGTGTTTGTCATGCTAATCAGCTGGCCTAACCTCAATGACCCAGACATCTGCTGGCCTGCGTGTGTCAAGCCCCACATTCAATTTGTTCCCCAGATACAAAAAAGCAGATAAGACCCTTGAGGCTGGTAAGAATGTCCGTGTGTGTGTGTGTGTGTGTGTGTGTGTGTGTGTGTGTGTGTGTGTGTGTGTGCGTGCGTGCATGCGTGTGTGTATATTCTACTTGTTGATGTTGAAAGGGAAAAATCCTTTTATTTCTATGCAAGTACTAGAGCAATAATTACCAGAAAAGAAAGCAGACGTGTATGTTTGTGCGTTCTCATGCTCGCGTCTGTGTGGATTAGTGTGCACTCACTATGTCCAGTACCCCCCAATCATCAGACACACACAGTTAGGCTTGTTGCGCTCTCGCTCTCTCTCTCTCTCTCTCTCTCACACACACACACACACACACACACACACACACACACACACACACACACACACACACAGACACACACACAGACACACAGTGTAACTTGTGTCTGTGTGTGTGCGCAGCAGAGTGATGGAGCAGGGGGCGGGGGGAGTTTGTTTAATGGGCGAGACAGGGGACCATGGGGATTAAGCTCCCCCCAGCTGGAGGCTTTAGAGGAAAGGCTGGGGGCTGTTCTGTTAATTCAAGTGGGCTTAATAATGCCTGTGCACCCTCTGCCCCTGACCCTCCCACCACTACATTAGATCTGGGAGGAAACACATGATAAAGGGAGACAGGCAAGAGGAGGAGGAAGTGTGTGTGTGTGTGTGTGTGTGTGTGTGTGTGTGTGTGTGTGTGTGTGTGTGTGTGTAACCTGTGGCCATCTCTACCGTCAAACATGGGCTCTGGGGACTTCTGAGATTTCGCCTCCATATTACTTGCCCTACTCTCTGGATTTGGCACCAGGCCTTTCTGTTGCTCCACTTTCACGCCACAGCCAGCTTTGTTGAAGCTGCATTAGGATTAATCAACACCCAAACAATATGGCAAATGCTGTCAACTGGGTCAGGCACTGTGCCACGATCAAATGAGGCTTTTCCCTCTTAAACCAATGAACTGTGCCTGTAACCTGCAATGGGCGATTAAAACGTGCCCACTGACATAAAATGACAAGTGAATCCCCATTTAACCTTGGAAACTTTAGTCTTCTTTGTTTCTAAAGCCCTTTTCAGATGTGGGATATGCAACATCACTGGCTTTATCAATATGTTAAAGGATTCTGACACTCAGACATGAGGGGTTTTTCCTGCATGGAGAAAATATGCTGCCCTTCCAGCCCCAAATAAAGATCACCAGCAACAACATGAAAAGAACTGCAAGCAAAAAAATATCAAGTCAACTCCCCTCAAACATGTTGAATATTCCAACGACTGCTGAGCTAGCACTACAACATGTTTGACTTACAGCAGTCAACTCTACTCTCGTCCACAGCAGCAATATTTTACACAGACGCTGAATAAGCCAGCTAAGCCGCGTGGTTTTGACAAGACCTGAATTCTCTGCTCTGAAGCTAGCGCAAATGGGATCTGAGTTATTGTCCACAGTTAGGTTGTGCCAGACTCTCCCAGTGGTTCTAACAGCTGAGTCAGAGCCATGCTGCAGCTCTTTGGGCTGGACATCCTCCTCCAACATCATCATGCAGCATGCTTGGTGCACCTTCAACTTTCCCCGAATTTATTCTAACCCTTTTACGGGAAACAATTATTTCTGATGCTATAAAGCATTGCACCAACTAATTTCACTAATAAGATGTTAAAGTTAACTGGGTACATTTACTTTTAACACCGCGGTACACCATTTGTAAGTTATAGTACGAGCTGAAATGTCCTACTATGTACTGTAAACTCAGGCATCAAGAAGCTTAGGAACCAAAGCAATGTGCACTGTACCAGATATTTAAAAAGTTATAAATGTTTCAGTGCACAGAGAATACTTTGAAATTTACTTTTTCTATCTGCAAGGGCAAAATATTTGAGTGCCTAGCTGATATGTGATAATGAAATGAGCCACTGGAAGACATTTTAGACCAGCCACTTCAAGAGATCTTTGACTGACATGTGAGCGGGTGGTAAATACATTAGTATTAGTATAAATTATAGGGTTACCCAGGCAACCGTGTCTACTAGCAATCAACTGTCTGCGACAAAGCAACAGGCCACAGGCTGGGCCCTCCTTAGGCCTACTGAACAAAAATCGTGTATGACTAGCTTAAATGGCTAATCATCCAGTGAGCTCATGCCATGTCGAGGTAAGCATCCACCTTCCACAATTCACAAGAATCACTATTCCTCCTAAAATACTACTAATCACCTAATGGGCGTTCACCCAAACTCAGTGTTTATACATTTGCCTAACAAGCGAAGGATCCCCAGATTGATCCCAGGAGGAGACACAAATCCCTTTGTGGTTCCATCAGGAAGGGCATCCGGAGTAAAAACTGCCAAATCAAACATGCGGAGCTGCCCGCTGCGGCGAGCCCTTTGAAAGCAGCTTAGCAGTTTCTTCTTTGTCATCGTTGTCAAGGTCAAGATCACATTTTTTTCTCACCCAAGACAATGCTTGAAATTGCAGCAGACGTTTCAGAAGCATTCCCAAAGCAGTTCTCCACACAAAAAGTGACAATTTTCTGACCCTGACTACAGACTTAACAGTGCTTATGAAATGCTCCCAGTGTGATTTGAAGCTGTGTGAAGGATGGAATAAAACTACGTCCAAGACCCAGTTACCCATTGTTACCCAGTTACCCAGGGTCAGATGATATGATAGGTACAAAGACAATAAATGACACTTAAATATTTGATAAAATTCTATTGATATTGATTTATCTGAACCCATGGATCCATATCAGCCATCTGTGAAAAAACAGAAGTAACCATCCAAATAGCGAATTTGTGTGTATGTGTGTGTGTGTGTGTGTGTGTGGGGGGGGGGGGGGGGGGGGGGGGGGTGGCCATCAGACAACCGCTTCCTAGTGCTAATAGCTGCGCCCACTTGCTAATTGCGGTGATAGTGAACAGTTCCGATGGCAAACCACTGAAATTCTCAGCCCGATGCAGAGCCGGGCAATTAACCGCTAGCTAAAACCCTGCATTGAGGAAATAAAATGTCCCAAGTGTGTCAGTAAAGTCAACAGCTTTAAAAATTCAAAACAGGAAATGCCTTAATATTTTAATAACCATCTCCACGAATAACAACTTCCCCAGAAAATCCTTTTTTGTTGTAAATTAGCCAAATCTGACATGAGAGGATTGTTGAATGTGTAAGTAACTGAGTTCGTTTGAAAGGCCCATCACTTTGCTATATTGCAGCACTGCTTCTCTCATCCACTGGCACCTTATCTGTGACAGTCATATCTATGTGGGTGTCACACATACTTGCCATCCCTGAACACTTATGACAGCAGCAGCATCTGAAGACGGGCAGGATTTGAAGAGGAAACACGTGTGCGTGTATGTACAATTTATGTATATGCAAACCCACAGTGGAGGGTGGTGTATATGTGAAAGGTTAAGTGTGACTGACTGTAGTCAGTTAAGACTGAACCAGCTGTAGCTCCAGTGAAAAGATGTTAAATTCCCAAACCCCATTTTTAATCCTGCGAGTTGGGTCTTAATACTCCAATAAGGCATAAGAGCACTCAATTGGATTAGAAAAATAACCTCCAAGATAAGTAGACAGGGAGGAGTGGAGTGGGCCAGCTGCTCTCACCTTTGAAAAGGTGAATGAGGGCTCACCCCATCAAGAGGTGACTGCTTTACAACTTCAACCAGAGATAAGGAAAGCTGAAGATGGCATCGCATCCCAGTAATTGCCCAATGTGACATGCAGGTAACTTTTAATATTATTAATATAACAACAACATCTGACAAGTTTTTGATTTTCCCAAAACTGTACCTTTACTGTACTCTCTGACAAGGGATCTCTTAATTAGTATCTTCAGAGATCCACCAGAGGCAAACAAAGCGTGCAAGTTGTCCTTCACTGAATGTTAGGAGTATTTAATAACAGTCTGTAACTCTGGGAGAATATACATGTTGTTGTGCTAACCAGCACTTTGGCAAAGGCAAAGACAAAAGCTATAATAATAAATTTCTCCTCCACATCCACAACTGCAATTAGGGGTGGGCGATATAGCCTCAAAATTATATCACGAGATTTCAAGAAAATTAGCAATAATGATATTTCTGACAATATAAGAAGAAAAAAAAAAGGAACATTTTATTGATGCTTCCAATAAGTTTAAGTAAATGAAGTGCATTTCCATCCTTTTTAAATGAGCTCATGTCATCCGTGACAGATTACTGAATTTGTGAATCTACTGAATCAAGGTGCCAGCAGCAGCTGCATTAGTGCAGTGACTCCATAGTGTAGTGGTTTACATATTCACCTGACAGGTGAAAGATCCCCCCATCGGATCCCGATTTTCTTTTTGACAGCCACAACAAAAATTAGGTAAGCTAATGGATCCCATTAACAGTTTTTTTTCCCCACAGAACAAATGCCTAAAAAAAAAAAAAAAAAAATGGTATAAAAATACAATTACATGTTATAACAATACTGCACTTATTGTGCTGACACTTCTGTCCTCTAATCAAGGTAGACTCAATCATTCACCTGTATCTGTAAAAGAGGATAAATCTCATCCTGTGCCTTCCCGCTGGTTTATATATGTTACCCTCTCTTCATGCTGAACATGGGAAATAAAATAAGCTTCCCTGTGTACTGAAGTGCAGATACACAGCCCCACTGTTTTGTATGAGCAAAACACAATAAGCAAATACCAAACAGTGTTTTAGCACAAAAGGAATTGTGTGCAAAGTTAAAAAGTACCAGAAGGTGTCAAATTCTAAATCAGTTTGTCCGCACTGAAGAAATGCTATGAGGTATGAGCACTAACGCGCCTCAAAAGAGTTACCGTAACTGAATTAATACAGCAGTCAGTTTTTACCAGGCCCAACAACACAGGCAAGGCTGCAATGGTAGCATCTTATCGCTTCAATTATGTTCTTAAAAAAAAAACAAGAACTGTTCAAGTACAGTTGATATTTTTCCAAGCTTCCTTAATTATCATTGCATCAATTACCAGCAAGCCTGTGTGAGAATTTTTGAAAACACAAAATAAGTGACAGATATTGTGGTGGAGATTTTTTTAAAGGTTCAGGCCAGGAGTCTACAGAGTAGATTATTCTATGCTGACATGAAAGACAGACTCACTGCTTCCCGCAGATGTTAAATGTCTAAGTAGTGGGAAATTCTTGGCCAGATGTTGCTTGAAATCAAAGATTTCCTGAAGCTTAAAACTATGCACAGGTAGAGGACTGCCAGTGGCTTTTGGATTTAGCATTCCTGACAGATTTAACTGACCTGCTTGATGGGTTTAATTTAGAACTGTGGGGGTGAGGATAAAGATGAAATCACCACGATCAGTTCAGTGAACACATTTAAAGCAAGCCAGAACTGATGTCAAGTAGGCTGCCACGCTGTGACCTGAGGGAATCCTCGTATGCAGGCAGAACTTTAATGTCAATGACTTCTTGCTGCTTGATAGTGCACGTTATGAGGAGCAAGGTCAAAACATCTTGTCAGAACAGGAGCAGTGCTATACTGAATCTGAATCCATAGAGCCTCAAAGCAGCTAACAGTTTTCCAATTTGATGCAAGTATTGGCTATAAAGTTGCGTAACTGCTCAAGCTGGATTGCTCTGCTGCTGAGAAGGGGTGTAAACAATGGGAGATTACATTAGGGTTTAATTCAGTACAACACCTGGCAATAAATGCGGGGTTTGGGAACTGACTACTGGGGGAAAAAAGGAAAAAAAAAAGGGTTCCAACATCAGAGGATCCACCTTGAACTGCAGCACAGTTTGCACACCAATAATTCACGTCTGCTTTCTCTCACATGAAATTCATCAATTTTAAGTACAGATAAAGAATGACGGATGACCACCTCGTGGCCTGCCTAATGCTTGATTTATAGTACTGTGTAAAATCTACGGGGTAGATTTCAGCAGAGCTCCATATGCTTCGCTGTAGCTGGATATGCACCTTCCCAGAAATGTAACTACACACTGCAGCTACACAAATCTCAACAACAGTGAAAGGTCTGTTTGTAACTGCAATATATTAATTAGCACAAGGACAAACAAAATGTAAGAGGCTGTAATTGTATCTAACTCAGTTATTATGCTAATAAAATGGTTGTAGACAAATGCAGTTTTTTTTCTTGCTGTCATATCTCTGATAAACACTGCCGTAGGGGATTTTCACGAAGATAAAACAGAGATTTCTGTTTTTTGTATTTGTAGATGGCACTGAAAATAACATAATTTAGCTGAGGTTTCTTGGGCCTGCTTATGCAGGGTTTTCACTGATCTGACAAGCCAGACTGCAACCAGAGGTTCCCAAATCCTTCCATCCTACTTCTGAAGACTCACATCAGCAGCAGCAGCAGCACCACAGTGCAGTATAATCAGGCTGCCACACAGACAGCCAAAGGGCAAAGCATTCGTGTCAGAAGACATTCTGGTTTCAGCTTCGGCAAACAACCCTTACCCTTTCAACAGTAAGAGAACTAGCGGTGGCAACAAAATGTTGCCAGAGAAAAACAGAGGGCAGGATTCATAACAGCAAAACAGTCTTTTTTTGCTGTTTGTTGTGTTTACCTGAATCTACCTCTCTGTTACTATTACCTTTGCAGGGGTCAAAAACTAGAGGCCACCTAAAAGGTTTCTCATAACATAATGGAGAATGTTTCCAGTGTCATTTTAAGCCTCAGTATCTACCGAGAGGAAAAAAAAAGTCATCTATTTAATTTGAGCTTGTAGCTAATAGAATCACGGCTCTAAAGCCGCCCTGACACAACTGGATACTTCAGTGACAGGTGACACAGTTCTGCCAGTCACTAAACATAAATGTTTGCCAACGGGCTTTGAGTCCTCCTCACTGATGAATGCATGCCCTGGACTTGAGTATCTGTTACCATGGAAACTTGGGATTTAGGGAACACAGATGTGCATTTTCCACTCATAATAAAATAATAATAATAAAAAAAAAAAAAATCAACCACCTGCACGTAACAGTGTACAGCTCAATCTGAGTAGATGCCTGCTTTTGGCATTATTGGAGAATGAAACTAAATGACACAAGAGAGCAAAGCCGCATGCGGTCATGAAATGTGACAGCATTCACCAGAGAGGTGTTTGATTTGGATGATTTCAATGAAATCGTCTGGAAAAAAGTTTAACTGCTTTCAGTTCAAATCATACAAACACTGTCATCTCAAGTCCGTACATCCTCTGCAGAACCTACCAGAACTATCAGTGCAGTTACAAACCAACACTGCTACTGCAGTTATTATTATTATTAAAAATCCAAGTCCTGTGTAATTGCAACATGCAGCCAATAAGAGTCACAAGCCTAATCTTCCTATCTGACTAACCTGCACGGGTGAACACTTAGTAAACCCAACTGGTTAAATGAGCTGAAAAAGCCACTTACTGAGTGCCTTGATTGTGGAAACATCATGTCAGTTCCTTGTTTGTTGCTTCTCCTTTCCAAACACGGTGTTTATATTTCCCCTTGCGTTGCTCTTTCTTTTGTCCAAAGCTAGCCCAGCCTTACACAGGAACTGTCCAGCGTTAGCAGGAAGACTAGCTAACAGCAGCTAGGGGACTCCCCCCCACCACCCCCTTATACAAAAAGAAAGAAAAGAAAAAAAAAAAGAAAAGAAAGAAATTACGCTGATTATAAGTGATGCACTTTGCGGCCGTTAGAGAGGTAAAAGAGTCGGTGTGCTATACGCGTTGTCCCGACCCCGTATTTACTGCGAACGTGAGCAGGAAAGCACCATCAGTGCTGGTTTCTCACTGGCTAAAGCTAGCTAATTCTTCAAAAGCTGTCAGTCAAAATGATTCATCGCTGTTGGGAGCTTTCCGCCTTAACACACGAGCGGCAGCGTCGCGAGCTCAGCGAAGGTAAATTAACGACGCCGTGCATGCAGTAACGCTCGGATGCAGCCCGGGAGCGGAGCGGAGGATAGCGCTATCTGTTTTTCGCCCCGTGCTGTTGGCCCCTCGCAGGTTTCAGCTCGCTCCCTGCAAGTCAGCTGCCAGCACGCTGATGAAAAAGTGAGGAAGAAATCTCAGAAATAAAATGTCTGCGGGTTCGTTTCAAGTTCAATCCCGTTTGGTCCAACGGCAACAAATTAGTCGCGTGAGTAAGGTGGGGGTAGGTGGTGGGAAGTAAAAATAAAATAAAAATCTCTGCTGACGCTGAAACTGCAACGCTCCCCGGCTTGACTTAAACTCTCAGTGTTTATCCCTTCTTGAACGGAGGGGTGCGGGAGAATCGAGAGCGGCTTTGGCGGCGGCGGTGAAGCCAGAAAGTCAGTCCATTCCCGGAGCTGGTAGGTAGGTAGGGGTAGGCAGACGCGACGCTGCGGGGCTGAACGCCCCCACACAGAAGCACCGCGGATAGATGAGCGGAGAGCGGATCTACACCCCGCGGATCTACAGCAGCGGCGGGCCAATGTCTGAGCAAGCAGCGCCTCATGTGGACAGGTCAGCACACACAGGCTCCCCACACTGTCACAACAGGAGGTTTTAGTGCTATATTTTAACGCTAAGAATAGTGGGGATTTATATATATATATAAAAAAAAAATAGTTATAAAATGCTGAGTTGAAGAAATCAATTGTCTTAAGCTGTCTTCTATTGGGAGTAAATGGTTACTTTACAGTTATGGATATAGAACTTTTCATTATGACAATGAGTATTTAATATACTTCTGTGAATGTTGTGAATGAAATTTCCTTAATGTTACAGTACTTTACAAAAGTTCTGAATCAGCTGTCATTTCTTTATATTTTGCTTGGAAAATAAGACATGGGTGCAGTGTTTTATTGAAACATGTGCAAACAGGCAGGGAAATATAGTATATAAGGCAAGATACAGATTTTGTACAATTCTAATGAGCCTGAAAGTCAGTATTTGGTATGACAGCCTTTATTCTTCAACACAGCCTCAGCTCTCTTAGGCAAGCTTCCTTGTAATTTCATTAAGTGGTCTCCAGGCTTCTTGAAGGACATTCAAAGCTCTTCTTTGGATGTTGGCTGCCTTTTGTTCTGTTCTCCCTCAAGATGATCCCACATTGCTTCAGTAATGCACAGGTCAGTCCATGACTGATAGACAAGCAGACCACAGAACACTATCTATGGCAGTGTGTTTGGGATCACTGTCATGCTGAAAAAATGAAGCCGTTGCCAATCAGATGCTTTCCAGATGTTATTACATGGTGGATCAAAATCTGATGGTATTTTTCTGTGCTCATAATTTCATCACTTTTGATGGGATTACCAACACCACTGGTTGAATTGCAGTCCCAAACCATGACAGAGCCTCCACCATGTTTTACAGATGGCTGCACACACTCACTATTCTACCTCTCTCCTGACCTCTTCCATACACAACGATGACAGTTTTAACCAAAAAAAAAAAAAAAGACATTTGGATTCATCACTCCATAAGACCTGTTGTCACTGATTTTCTGTCAATTTATTTTGTAAGTTGGCATATGTCAGCCTTTTCTCGCTTCTTGACAGCCACCCTTCCACTGAGACCATTTCTGATGAAGTTTCAGCAGTTTCTTAAGGACATGGCTTTCAGATACTGTTCATCTTCTGTAGATAGGGCTTTTTAGGCCTGCGGTTTCTTCTGTTGTCCTCCGCTTGTCCACTTTTCTCAGATTTTTTAAGGACACACTGCACACCATGTTGAGATAATACACTTTAGAAATCACCTTGTTGGTGCATAAATACTATTTTTTTTATGCTTGTCAAACTGTTTTATCTTCAATATTTTTCATAGATTCAACTAAACTTTAGTTGAATCTATGAAAAATGTTGAGTTACTAAAGCAATGGGAGCAAATGATTTGTTTTTGCAACAGGCTGCAAGTAACAAAGTGCCTCAAGATACAATTTAAAATTGGTTCTTTTCTAAGTTCATTTAATTTTGAGCAAGTTATTATTCAGACAATATAAATGCTGTGCAGCTCTCAGTCTAGTTTGGTGTATGCAACCATAATCATGGGAAAGACTGCTGACTTGACAGTAGTACTTCCAGCAATCAACACCCTCTGCAAGGAGAGTAAGGCACAGAAGGTCATTGCTGTAAAAGCTGCCTGTACAGAGTGCTGTATCAAAGCAAGTTAATGAAAAGCTGACTGGAAGGAAACTGGGGTAGGAAAACGTGCACAAGAAGTGGCCATGGCCGCAGTCTTGACAGGATTTTAAAGAAAAGTTAAAGAACTTGGGAGAGCTTCACAAGGAGTGGACTGAGGCTGGTTTCAGAGCATCAAAAGCCACCGTGCACATTCCTAACCTCAAGCCACACCTGAACCAGAGACAGCATCAGAAGTATCTTACCTGGGCTAAGGAGAACAAGAACTGTTGCTCAGTGGGCCAAAGTCCTCTCTTCAGATTGAAGTACATCTAGTATATATTTGGAAATTAAAGTCGTAGCATCTGGAGGAAGACTGGGGAGAAACAGAATCCAGGTGTCCGAAGTCCAGTGTGAAGCTTCCAGTCTGTGATGCCATGTCTTCTGCTGGTGCTGGTGGTGGTCGGTTCACTGTGTTTTAACAAGTCCAAAGTCAGCACGGCCATCTATGAGGAGATTTTGGAGCACTTTATCCTTCCATCTGCTGGCAAACATTATGGTGGTGCTGATTTCTTTTTCCAGTAGGACACAGCACCCAAACTACTACCACGTGGTTTGCTGACTGTTATTTATCTGTGCTTGATTGCCCAGCTCACCTGCCTGACCTTAACCCCACAGAGAAGATGAGAAACAGCAACCTGGGCTCCAGTAACACCTCAGCAGAGCCACAAACTGCTGCAGTAATTCATAGAAAAAAGAACCCCAACCAAGTATTGAGTAATAATATATTAATATTATCAATATAAATTAATATGTTTCAGAAGTTGGAGATTTCTGTATTTTAAATACTTTTTTTGCTTTAAATTGATCTTAGAAAATATTCTACTAATCTGAGATACTGGATTTCTGATTTTAAAAGAGGTAACAGCAATAATCATCAAAACCAAAACAAAAAAAAAAAGGCTTGAAAATTTCACTTGTAATGAATACAGACTATGAAAATTTACCTTTTTGAATTTAATTACACAAAAATTAACTTTAATAATATTCTAACTCTGAGATACTTAAGTATGTTTTATTGTCCTGTTTATCAAAATATAAAGTTTTGTATAAGGTAGTGTACGATTCCCATCACTTAACAGTCAAAAATTAATTTTACCCTGTCACTTGAGAACAACTATCAATATCCATTTTCACTAAACAGGAGTATCCCACTCAAAGACTGCAGACAGAGGTCACTGGTTCAATTCTGTGCATGCTAATCTGAAGGCCACATGAAGTTCGGAGGTATGTAGCAATTGACTCTGGAAAAGGTTGGTGACCTCTGTGCACGATGCACCTCAGCATCCGCTGACCCCATGTGGCCTATTACATAAAATGCTGCCATTTATAATCACTTCAACTTTGTTATAATACATAATATAATACCACTAACAGTTGACTGTGGAATATTTAGTAACGAGGAAATTTCAGGACTGGACTTGTTGCACAGGTGGCATCCTATCGTGGTACCACGCTCAAATTCACTGAGCCCCTGAGAGTGACCCATTCTTTCACAAGTGTTTGTAGAAGCAGTCTGCGTGGCTAGGTGCTTGGTTTTATACACCTGTGGCCATGGAAGTGATTGGAACACCTGAATTCAATGATCTGGATGGGTGAGTGAATATTTTCTTGGCAATATAGTGTATGTAGAGAGCCAGAAAACCATTTTCCAATCAAGCAGTCAGCATCTTCAACAATGTGGGGAAAACACATTCAGAAATAAATTATACAGGACTTTAAATGATAGCATTAAAATAAAAAATAATAAAAAAAAAAAACACTTGAAAAAAATGTACAAGGATGCAAGAAGAGAGTATAGGAACATATTTTATTCCAATTTAAAACATTTAAAAGGAGAAGGCTATGTAAAAATCATCATGTATGAATGAGGTTCAGGCAACAGTGGTTGAAATGAAACATACAAATAGAGAAATATGGCTAAAATACTGTAAATCAATAACCATTAGGACCCTTTTCTCGAGGGCGTTGCATGAATAGAATATCTCACCCCCCACTCCCTCCCCACCCTGACAAAACGCATGCAATTAAAATGACACTTATCTTTAAAAACAGCAGTTCATCATTAATCTTAAATATAGAATAAAACTGTCCTTTTTGCTAATTAACCACACACTTAGTGTTTGTTTTAAAAACTGGACCATGAACTCCACAGGTCCTCGGATTTTTCCACAACATTGGCACTTGTTAAGAGTCTGGCTTTACAAAGAAAAGGGGATTGGCACACATTATACAGAATTTACATTTGGTATATTTAAAAAAAAAAGAAAAGAAAATACATTACTTTCAAATTTGTACACCACTACACAAAGTTTATTTGAACTCTCTTTAAAAAAAAAAAAGTCCTTAAGTGGTCCTAAATATGGTGTCAACCTTACAAAAGGAGGGGGGGGGGGGGGGGTTAATGCAAAGATAACTTTTTAATATCACTATGTCCATCCCTCTAACCAGAATGGATCTCAAGCATAAGCAACAACCATCAAAGTGTACACACACATACACACACGCACACACCTCAGAGTACCAACGAGCGTGCTTGAATGGACATCTAAGTTGCATGAATGCAGGCCCATTGCAGCGGTGCATTTTCAGTGCTTTTGACCCAGGGAAAGAATACAAAGTCCAATCAAATCAAGGAGATAAAAGACAGAGAGAGAGAGAGAATGGCAGATGTAAACACGCAGCATATTCAACCACCAAAAACACAATGGCCATTTCAGTACCTTCATTTGGCAAGTTTTTCAATAAATACAATAAAAAAAAAATTAAAAAAAAAAGAGGCTTAACACGCAAGCTTCATTTGCAAACCAAAACCACAAGAAAGAATCAATTAAATGCTGCAAGACCTTTCACCGCACAGACCTGGGTCAAGTTATAACAGGTTTTTGAAGTCTTCGCTTAACAGAATTTGCTTGGCACACTGTTTTGTACTGGATTGTCACATGAGCCTTCTTTAAAATGCATTGCGTGTAGAATAAAGCAAGGTAGGTAACAAAAGGAAAGGACTTTAAAATAACCGAACCAGCTTTTCTGATGGCTCTGGTCATTGGTAGTGTAACCATGTGACTGTGTTTGCTCTGCATTAAAATCCACATCGTCAGCAGGTGGAAACTGATGCCACGGACACCAGTTGCAGCCTGTGTTTTATTTACCATCCTCACAGAACGCCACTGTTTGCAGGACAGTGTTTTCTCAAGGTTGTAGGCCACAGTTCGAGGGAACAGTGTGGTTCCTGAATAAGCCTTTCCAAACTAAGCCTGCCAGCTAATTCATCTGTTCGTGCGTTTAAAAAAAAAAAAAAAGCACAACTGTGGCATCCACAAGGCCAACCACTGTCTGTCAGCATGACATGGGACAAACTGCTTAAAAAGGGAAAAAAAGGCCTTTAAATGTTTCTTGAAGCACCAAAGATTAATCATTTACCATCTGAAAAAGCAAGATTACAGTCCAGCAGGATGTGTATTAATTTCTTTGATGTTTAATCTGACCCTGCCACCTCTTAATGCGCACTTAAGGTCAAAGTATCCTAGCACACTCTCCCCACCACCACCACACAGCCAATGTCAAAATCAAGCATGAAAACACTACCAATGAAGAGGCAAATATGTAAAAGCACACAGAGGAAAACTTTATATTGCTGGGTGATAAGGTTGAACAGCTAAGACACTGAAAACATCCTATTGCAACTTAAGAAACCCAACCTTTTCTCATTCTCCTGAAGGCAAAAAAAAAAAAAAAAAGAGGGGTGGGGGGGGGGGGGGGGGGTGGACAAAGAGCCAAACAGCAACTAGCTGTCTATCAGGACTGTTGTGTAGGCCTCTGTAGACTGCCGCTCTCAAAAGGATGTCAACATACTCCTGATTCAGACACCCTCCTGAGCTTAATAAATTGCACCTTTTGCTCTATACTATTCAGAGATTCCTTTCATTTCTACCAAAGCTGCTAGGAGTAGCCCTTGTGATGAGAAAGTTATGAAAAATTACCTGAATTACATTGTGAAAAACAAACAAAAAAAAAAAAAATAGCCATATCAACTCTCAGCTTAATGGAATATTTAAACAACTATCAGGCAAGACGCACGATATGGGATTGGTACCAAGAGCAAACGTATATCCTTAAAGATTACAAAAAAGTACAAGCATCTTTGAACAGTAAATATTTAACCACCAACTATTTTTGTCAGTTTTAAATTTTCCTATTTGCATAAAGCACAAACCTGACACGGAAACCTTTTATTCCTATGTCAAGCACTTCAAAACAGAACTGCAACTATATTTATTTATTTTTTATATATATATATATATATATATATATATATATATATATATATATATATCTCATTAGTTCATTAGAACAGTATCATTAGAAACATAGAACACTTGTCCATAAAATAGTTTTGATATTTTACAGCAGTATAAAATCTCCTCCCAACTTTGACATTGGAGAACAAAAAAAACAAACTGAGTTGAAACCAGGAAGGAAGTCTCATTAACTGTATCAACAAGTAGATCTGATTGATAAATTAGACATCAAAAAAACAAAAAAAAAAAAAAAACACTATTTACTCTTATGATCTGTGACCGTTTTATCAAATGTTGGCTGAATATGGCAAAAATGAAGGCGATTACAGAGAGAGGGGAAAAAGCTATTTGGACGATCATAACCAAAGTTGTGACTATAGCAAACTGGCAGCGCAAAAGCTTTATTTCATCCAAGACTGCCTACTGCACCAGATTAATCTGATGCCATCATTCACACACTGTGCACAAGAAAGTTATTCTCACAAAAATAAAAATCACAGTACTGTTACACATGTGATTGAGACAACAAAGAAATGCCACACAAAGTAAGGTGTTATGCTGTTAACATCTTGAATGAGCCAACATGAGAGAAAACTTTCACTTTATTTTTTTTATTTTTTTTTTTGGCAAAAAAAAAATAAAAATCAGCTCCCAAATATGTTCCTTAGTATCTGAACCATTTAAGGGATTAAAAATTATACTGGCAATGTAGCTGTATTTACAGAAAATTTTAGGCGGTTTTAATTTGGCAATGTGAAAGAATTACAGGGGAGCTGATGTACAGTACATAAATACTGGTAGTGTTTTCTTGCTGTAAAATGAGGAGCACTGCATAAGGAACACAACGTGATCATTTCTGAAGGGTTTCAGTCCTTTGAGTAGTCCTCTGATCAATTTAATTAGCGAACAAGAGCAGTATTAATATAAGAATGAAGTTAATATAGATGAAAATATTTTAAGTCAAAAGAGAACACAGGCATCTCTGTGTCACCCTCACTCTGTGTGAGCAGCATGAAATCTTTATTTACATTCAACAGAGCTCCTGTGCTCTCATTTAGGGCAGGTAACACCCCACCCACCCCAATAAAGAAAGTTAAAACAATTCAAAACCCAGGGGAACCAAGTACCTCCATGCACCCCAGCACTGACTGATTATATGCTTCTATCATCATATTTCGTCACCCTCTGCAGATGAGCAGAGTCCAGTGTGAGCCACCTGGCCTCAAGCCCTCAGGATGTAGTGTATAGCATGCATGGGTTAAATAACTACGGGAGAGAGCCCTTTGTCTGTAAAAGGTTAGTCTAACCAGAAATGGCCCTCTACCCACCTTGGACACACGAGCACAAGAAAGACTGTAGTGTAGAGAAAGAAAAATGTGAGCCACGGCAAGGGCCAAAAGGGGAGTGCCGGGGTAGCGAATAACCTCCAAAGAGAGGACATATAGAGGGAGTGTTATATTTGAATGTGTGATTGCGTGATTGTGCAAGAGGAGCAATTAATAAAACCACAGAACAGAGTCCTTAAAAACTGAGCAAAAAAAAAGGATCTGAGTGAAGAAAAGGGGCAAAATACAGATAGTATTGGTCTGGTAAAGTACAAAGCAATGCTCATCTCTTTGAGTACATTTCATGCAGATGTGGACACTGCACTGAGTGTGGGGCTGTAGGTGGCTTGCTTGCACTTTCTAACCCTCTGTCTTTCCAATTCTCCTTCACACCAGGTTGTATTCTTTGAGGTTGAGCTGCAGGATGGTGTCTTTGACGGCCGCAAAGACAAAACGGATGTTCTCCGTGTCGGTGGCGCACGTGAAATGGGAGTAGATTATCTTGTCACTATCTGGGTTCAAGTCCACAAACATCTTCAAGATGAACTCCCGACCTGCCTGTGCATCCCGCTGAGGACCTGGAAGGAAGGCAGATTGTCATTTAAATGTATTCCCTATTAATCCAAACATGAAGCATGAAAGGAGGGATTCACTAAAACCTCTCTAATACTTACACAAAGAAAAAGTACTTTTTGGGTGGCAGGTCACTCAAGTGATTGATGGGACTTAATTTTACATGGGCATATCAGTTTTTATTGCAGTACAGCATCATAGCCATAAGGTGTCAGTCTACAGTAATTTTTTTTTTTTAAACTACAAATGCAAAGATCCTATATGCAGTTGTAACATACAAGCTTGCACATACTGCCACTTTACACACTGTTTCTAACAGTTAAATAGTTTCATCCTTAAGGACCCGTAAGGTTTTAAATTACCATCAAACTCTGGGAAGTAGTCAACCAGGTGAGAATACATGATCTTCTCTTCCAGCAGGTCCTTCTTGTTAAGGAACAGGATCACAGAGGAGTTCTGGAACCAGGGATATGTGATGATGGTCCTGAACAGAGCTTTACTCTCCTCCATGCGATTCTAAGCAAAGAAACATCAGGTGATGAGTGAGTCTGACAGAGCTGCATTCGGAACACAACACTGAAAGCAATTATTAAACAAGCTTTTTATCATTCCAAACCAAATGTTAAAGCAGGTCATTTATCCAAAACCTGCAATTACATGGCATTTGTTACTTTCAAATAGAGGTCAATAACCATGACAGTTTAGCTTGCAAGTGCTTTTCTGAAAAAAAAATATTAGCTTGCTAATAGTAGTGGTGGCATCATGTGCCGGGGCACTGTGGTTTCAGTCAGGGAATAATCAAAACTAAAAACACTACAAAATGACATTTAAGTGGACCCATCATCCCCATTTCAAGCTTCATGTGTTTATCTTTGGACTCTAGTGCAGCTTTGCGTGAGTCACAGTTCAAAGGAATCCTTATTTTTCTTATATTTGGTCTTGGTGCAGCCCACTACTTCATTCACTGCCACCTTCCCTTTAAACCAACTGTCTTCTGATTGGCTGCCAATCGTAAAACAGGTCTGAACAGCAGCTGCTGAATATTTTAAGGAATCCCCTCCAAGCCGAGAGTAGGGGAGAGAAAAAAAAAAAGTAACAAACATTAGGCATTATTTTTATGCTACTTATGAGACAGAAAATAAGGAAAAGAACAACAGGTCAACTTTAAGCCCTACAGATTTTTTTAATTGATGCAGACAGTCCAAATATAATATTTACTTCTCCAAACAAAGCTGTAAAAAACTGGGGGGGGGGGGGGGGGGGGGGGGGGGGGGGGGGGGGAGCAAGCACAAAAGGAGAAAGTACTAAAAGTTAGAAAAGTACTCCTAAATTTTACATTGCTGCCATCTCATCTTCTGCCTCGCTCAGATCAAAACTCCTTCCCACTCATGCACACTCATTTACTGTATGACTGTATCATAATACAATCCTGGACAGACCTGATGAAATCAAAATGCAAAAAACACTCCCATCAGACTCAAACTAGTCCAAAGGGTCAAAGTCTCAATCTTGAGCCTGTCATCGCATCAGGATAATCTCTGCATGCTGAAGTCTAAAGTCTGCCAAGCTTTGTCTTAGCTGGTAACCATTCATTAAACCAGTTTAATAATAGAATGAGTGTCTGGTGTGGCCTGCCACCTGTTAGTCCTTGTACATTACATGGGGGTTTGGGGGGCGAGGGGGGGGGGAAGGGGGGGGCATGTGTAAAAATAAAACCATATTCCTGTCCTGTACACAGACTGTCCAATGAGGTGCCACACCTGTGCAGGCACACATTGTCCACGCAGTTAAACTAGTGACAGCAGTCAAATGTCTGGACCCTGAGATCCTCGACCATGACGCTGTACATCAGTACAGCAGATGCAGCAAGTCAAGCTAGCAGCTGGGTCTGGTTTATGAAAACCCAGCCATCATGTGACCAGGTCAGAGAAAGGGTTTGTTGTCAGAGAGGAGCAGAGGGCACACAGAGGCTGATCACATTAGCTTTATTAGCGATAATTCTATCCGAACAGCCAAAGCTGAATATCCCTGAAATAAACAGAGGACCTGCATCCAGTTTTTTGTGAGGTTTGGCAATCATTTCTCAGTCATGTGTACATTAGCCTGGCCTGCCTACTGTACTTTCTCGAAAGCTTCTTTTGGCTGCTCCCATATTCACAAGGCCTCGCCACAGCAGATGAATCTGCATGTTTGATTTGGTACAGCGTTTTTTGTTTTTTTGTTTGTTTTTTTTTAATTTATTCTTATTTTTTCATGTTTAAAAAAGGAAAACAAAAACAAATGAAAAAAGAAAAACAGGCCAGATGCGGTTCCTGATGCAACCCTTTGTGTCGCCTTCCTGTTGTGAACGGGGACCTTACGCACATTAGGCAGTAATCACCATATTATGACGCCATAACCTACTGCACTTTCTCCAATTCACAATTAGTATCACTGAACAAGTAAACCGTTAACTTGCAGTTTCACTGTGTAACTGCTGCTGTTAGTACAAGGTGTTGGACATGTAGCATGCAGATGCGTTGGTGTTTTACTAAAAAACAACAGCGTGCTTTTGAAAAAGTTAAGATCAGTGGGAGTAAATTAAAAAGTTAAAGCTAAAGCTGCAAGCTGTGAAATCAAAACAATTCAACTTAAAGATGCTAAAATGCTCTGCAGAACTATCACTTTCAGCCACGAGTTCTGTACTAAACATTAATTTGTTCAGTTACAAAAAGAAAAAAAAACAAAACATGATACCTGTGTAAACCAAACTAATGTAAAATCTTGTAAATTTGCCATTCAAGCTGTAGGACAATTAATACTTTATTTAAGCACCTTAAGTAATTTAAGTTCACAAACTTGAACTTGCTCATAAACTGACTGCAGCAAAAATCTGCAAATATCTTGACATCAGAGCACAAACAGTGAAAGTGTACTATGAGCACAGCATCAAAACGTAAGAAATCACAAGTCTGTCTCACCTCGTTGTCTGACTCTACCAGGACCTGGTCATATTCACTGAGAGCCACCAAAAACATGATGGAGGTGACGTTCTCAAAGCAGTGGATCCACTTCCTCCTCTCTGACCTCTGACCTCCAACATCCACCATCCTGATTGGAACATGATGGCAGAGGGGAAAGGAAAAAGAGATTACAATTAGCTCTTAGTTCTCACTGGGTAATGTTTACTCATTAAAAGTTACACTCAGCATGCACTTCAATCCCCACCTCAAAGATTTAATAAATGTAAAATCTTTGGAACTACTTTGAGTCAATCAAATATGGAATGAACCCCAGAATGTCAGGCTACGCATGTCATGAAAAAAAGAAAAGGTTAGTTTCATGCATTATAAATAAATACAAATAAAAACAAATTACTTAATTTTTGTAAGAGAGCAAGAGGGGAAACCCTGAAGTGATTCAGCCAAGAACAAGACAAGGATCTGAGCCACTTCAGGATAAATACATTTAAGAAAATGTATCAGTGCAAAAAGACTTCTAAATTTGTTGTTTTCAGTGTCCAGTCAATACATTTCAAGGACTCTGTGGTCACTACAGAAGCCCATTTCAAAATAGTATTGTAGTAATGTAGTTCAAGCCAAAGACCCCAGTATAAAAAGAAATGTGACTTTGTACTGTGTAATAACAGAGTAAATGTTCCAAGGTGAACCAAAATGAGTGCATGTGTGCAAACAAATAATGCCATTTTCCTCTGGGGGGGAAAAAAAAAAAAAAAAAAAAAAAAGGTCTCAAATATTTCAGTGTGTACAATAAGGTGCCAAATGTGAAGGGATACAAGAAGAACATGAGAAGGTGGAGGACAACAAGAATGCAAAATTAGGAAACAAATTATTTGGAAGAAGCAAAAATGTAGAAAGAGAGGAAATATTAAAAAAAAGAAACTGCGAGGCTCATGATGTTGGCTTTGATTCTGAGGACAGCAGACCTGGATCGTGGAGTTTTTTTGTTTGGCTGTGTGTTCTCCAGACCATGAAAATTAAACACGCTGAAGAACTTTTTTGGTGCTAGATACAGTACCACTCAAAAGTTTGGACACACTTACCCATGCATGTGTGTTCAAACTTTTGAGTGGCACTGTAGGAATGAAAGTGGACCAGAAACTTAAGTCTTGGCGCCGTTTAAATAATGTGACAGAGTGAAAGTTTGATGAGATAAAGGTGAACTGAGTAAGTCTGCCAGAAGAAGGGACGGCATTGATAAATGGGGCCCTCCAGAAGCCAGCCTAAAATAAAACTCCCGTTATATCAAATGACCTCCTTTGTTTTCCTCTAGCAAGAATGAGTGACCTACTTAGTTCCATAAGCTCTCCTATGCTGGATGTTACTTCAAAAGCCAATTTAAAAAAAAAAAAAAAAAAAAAAGGACAGTCCTAATGAAGACGTCTATGAAAAGATCCCTTGTTGCAGCAGCAGTCCTTTTAGCTGCAAGTAGACACTGTGGAGTCCTACATGTGATTGTTGCATACAGATGCACACGTGGACACTATGGATTGTTACAATTCCCCCGCCAATGAGCTTGGAGTCCACCTGTCTAGTTTTTGTGCTGTAGTGTAATGTTGAGGGGGGCGTGCTGCATCTTCAAGGAGCTTCCTGTTCACCCACTGATCAGAAAATTAATCACTTTGACAAAAGAAGACCCACACACACTCACAGATGCAAAAACTATCTACAACATACTGAGCTGGGGAACTTGTCTTTATGCATCAAGTGTGCTGCATGATTAACTGCAAGAATCACTAAATGAGCAATTTGTCATTGCACTCTTCTTCCATTAAAACCTCATCTTCATTGGCACTTCATATGCATTTTTTCTGTGTGTTCTTTTCCCTATGCTTCTTCAGTCTCATAGCAAAAAACTGATGTCACTGAGAGCATGCAGTGATTCACCATCATCAGCACAGCCAAGCAGAGTAGAGCCTATTGGCTATCTGCAGCAGGGCTGCTGGGAACCTCTTCAACACAGCCTCATTGCAAGCAGAGTTATTTCTAGCCTTGCCAAGCGTAGGAGGGGGCTGACATGATGGCTTCCTATCGATTTGCACTCTTCTGTAATCACTTGCGTTTCCTGGGTCCATCAATCTCCTCATCTTTTTTTAAGAGGAGGAGGAAGGGAAGCGCCTGTACGTATTGGTGGCTGATCCTAAGACATTCAGTTTCTATGACCTGTTCTGCAGGATGCATCTCTCAGCTACAGAGAAACAAAGACTATATAACAATAATAATAAAGATATATTTTATATTTAGGAAGAGGCCAGAGTCCTCTGCCGAGCGGGGTCAGTTGAAGCTCTCATTATGTTTGATTATCTTTGACGTGTTTGGGTCAGTGACAGAAAGTTGGTGTTGTTCTCAGTACAAGCCTAAGGTCCATGGTGAAATACCAAATACACATGTGAGACTGGTCAGAAAAGGGAGCAATCCAAATGTTCCAGGAGCACTGGAGGGCTGCACCCCGAAGCAGATGACAGTCAGCTGCCATGCTCACTGCATGATGGAAAAAGTCCAGTTATTGACTTAAGACTAAATGTATGCACAAGTTGTTTGGCCATAAACTGATTCTCCTGCTTACTGTCAATTCTGACAAAGGTAGCAGCTTAGTGAGCATTTGCTGCAGTACTAAACTGCACTGCAGTTACCATGATAACCTCAGATGCTGCAAAAACAAACTACTCAATCTTTAAATTGTCAGCTGAATAAATACTGACAGTCATCAATTTACAGATTGATCGCATCAAGATAAACGCACAATAGGATGGAGAATGCGGTTAAATCCAACACTGAGCTCTTACATACAAATGGAGACAAAACACTAAGCATGTTGACATAGATTTCAGAGGAACTGGGGTACACAGTTTGGGTTAGTCAAGACAGTGTAGGCCATCTTCTACCTGAAAATGATGCTTTGCAAGTCGAAAGGGTATTCTATGATCCCAGTGGTTGGGATTCGAACCCTAAGCACATCCTGTTGGGTTGGTAGATAGGATGGGTCAGCAATACGATCCAGATCACTTAGATAGCTAGAGATAGGCAGGACAACAAAGAGAGGGAGGAAAGAAAGTGAAGCATACCAGCAGATAAAGCACATCCCATCCAAAAGCAAGTGCATCAGTCCATATGCAACCAAAGATTTCCAAAAGTTAGGAGTGGATGGGGGGCACTTCACACTAGCAACCCTCCAAATGAAATTAAGCTATATCCTTGATGGTAGCTCTAAAAGACATAATCCCCAGTTCTGAGCGCTTTGACATGGCAAAAATTAATGTGAGGGTTAACAGGGTTTTTTTTTTTTTTTTGGGAGGGGGCTTTCAACTCTACACAAAAAAAAAAAAAAAAAAAAAAAAAAGATTGACAGTATCCACTTAAGTGCCCAGAGTCAAATGAAAAACCAATGCCTCTGTGTGTAGTTTTGACAGACATTTAAGGCCTAAACTGAAGGCCAGTCTTTGAGAGCATACCATCAGGGATGTGCTGAGCCTTGCTGTGCAACACAGTGTAGATGGCGATAGCGGCATCGGCGGTTTCCAACTGGCTGACCAACTTTTCCGCAGCTAGCCAACCAGTAACACCAGCAGGAACACTAGATACCAGTACCTGAATATAATATTCTCCAGGTCAAATGGGTATTCAATGATGCCAGTGGTGGGCACTCGAACCCGCAGCACATCTTGCTGAGTGGGCACATACCCTGGTGTTGCTATTCGTTCTAAATCTCTAAGGTAACTGCGAAGGGGGAGGGAACATATGACAGACGCACATATATGCACACACAACTGTCTGAAGTGTAAAAGACGACATGCACATCAATCATGTTTTGTTATCAGACCCTTTCGAGTTTCTGAACTCATTTTAAAATGGATTCAATCATTGTTGTTGGTCCTCGTTATTCAGAGCGGAGCGTCCGGCATGCTCAAGTGTCGGGCAAAATACTGAACCCCAACTTGACCCACTGCATCCATTAATGTGTTGTAACAGATTACGAGCTTAAAGTGCATACAAAGTGCTGTATACACATGAACATGGCTAACACAATATAAATGCAGTAAGTTAACCCTGCCATTTATCAAAAAAATTTTTTTTTTAATATATTCGTACAGATCCCCAAATACACCGTCAGACCTTTTATAGTTAGGAGTTTGCCTTTTATAATTATGTCCCATGAAATGAAGTAGCCACTGATAGCCCCTCTGCCAAAGCAAATGCTCTGAGTATTCATGCCAACTGATATTTCTGTTTTATTGTGTGTATAAAATGTTTTGCTTTGTCCTCATTTAGCATTTTGTGTAGATTCATAGGTAAAAATAAATAGAATCCATATTAAGATGAGTCAAACATAAAATCTGGAAACCCTGAAAGGCTATGACAACTTTCTTAATGCAGTTTAAAAAAAAAAAAAAAAAAAATTAAATACATTATACAATAAGCATACATAAGCTTTGATTCCACCCCAATACTCAACTGTTTTAGGAGTCATATTTGCCTGAAATTGATTAATGCAGGTTGGAATTAGCTCTGAATTTACTGTCATTTATAAACCTGCAAACAGTTCCTTGCCTCGTGTGTTGAACCCTCTTCCATTGCTGCAACTGACTAGATTTTATAAAACATTTGCAGAAAACTTCTACAGAAAAATTCTAACATGCTGCACCACTTAAAAAGAAAACAGTCTTTCTAGATTAGATGGCAGACATACTATTTGGTTGAGTCAGAGAGCTGGTACTCTCTCCTGCGATCGTACGCCTCCTGGATGCCAGGGTCGGCCCACAGCATCTTTATCGCGCTAACGTATGGCTGATCAAATGATGCAACTTTCTCCACGTCCACCTCACGCACCAGCAGGGCATTGTTCTGGGAGAACACAAAACAAAGCAAAAAAAAACAAAAAAAACAAAAACAAAAAAAACAACAACAAATATTTATATAGTTTTCAATTTATCATTTACAGAAAATATTTAATACTGAAGTTCATGATTTAAAGTATCTAATCACATATGGAATTAACCCACTTCAAGAGCCCAGAAGAATACTGTGCATTTAGTTTCCACCTCTGGAAAGCTACTAAGCCAATACAGCAGCTAAATCTGATGTTCCTCAAATGGCCACTTAAGACTGGCACCAAAAGTGGGTCAATCCCCCTAGACTCCGATGCTCAACTTTAAGAATGACATTAGCAGGTTTATGGCCTGGTACAAAAACTCTTCTGGTTTCAACTGCATATTTCTCCTTTCCTAAGAGCTCTACAGAGGTAGAACTGTTTCACAAGTCCCCCATTTGGGTTTTTATAAAGGATTAAATTTAGGAACATGGCCTATTAGACATATGCAACTGTAATTGAGCTGTCTGTTAAGCCTCACCTCTGCTTATCAGAGTCACTGAACTGGACCTCTCCACTTACTGGTATTGGTGCCTTATGGAAAAATTTGAATAGTATTATCTGACAAATAAATGCAAGTTGGAATTAGCTCTGATATTAGCAGCAGGGTGGTTAGCAATCTTGCTTCACAGCAAGAAGGTTCGTGATTCAAATCGCATTGTTGGCTGGAGCCACTCTCACTGCGCCTTCATGGCTTTCCTCTACATATTCTGGCTTCTTCCCACACTTCAAAGACATGTTAGGTTTACTGGTTATTCTAAACTGGCCGTGGAATGTATGACTAAACGTGGCTTGCACTGTAAAGCCCTCTGAGTGGCCAGTAAGACTACAGAACACTCCATTTCCAAATAATATGGCCTGCTGTGTGGTAAAACCCCACCCAAGAAGTCTGTGTTACAGTTTTCCTGAGTGAAAATCTAGTATTTTCTTAGTCATTACTTCTTAGCAGATTTGTGTGTGATGCAGCAATACAGTTTATGGATGCAGCTTGCTAATAATGGTAGCTAACATTATTTGATAAGGTAGCACTTTACTGTTTGGTCATGTCATCTCCAAAAAATTAAGAGAAACTCATGTTCCCAGCAAACCAGCCAGTACAAGTGGATGTGGACATCCAGCTGCTGTAACTGAACATTTTGGCCTCGTAACAGTACACACCTTGTTCTGTTCGTACTTGTAGGGGATCTTGAGGGTCTCAGTTGCACGGATCATAGCCTGCATTGAGGTGAAGATGTTCTGGTAGACCAGTTTGGTGAAGCCCTTCTTGTCCTCATCTGTGTATCCTGAGCCATGGATTATTCTCATTTGCTTGATGAAAGTGCTCTTTCCACTCTCTCCAGTACCTGAAAGACACAGAAGATAGTGTTGGTTAGCCAACCACTGAAGCAACGGTCACGCAGCGATACATACTGGTGTAAAACTTATTTTTCCCCCATTGTGCTTTGTGTGACATAGGAACAAAAAGTCACAGCAGCGTGCAGTATTGACTTAAGAAAAAAAAAAAATGCACTTAAGATAAAGTTGTCTTCATTTTGTATTAAAAATCGACTCAAATGAAGCAAGCATTCAATGAACAATGCATCTATCAACCAACACCCATTTATTTATATTTAACATTCTGAGAGCAAACTAAGCAAGAAGTAAAATTAAAAAAAAAAAAAAAAAAAAAAACAACCCTCTGGGTACAAAGCAGCTTTCAACAGGTCAACCAAGCATACCAGAAACAAGTTTAAAAGTAGCCTTTTTTAATATAACTCATTTCTGTGGCAACAAATTGGTCTGTCTGTGCAACAGGCTGGCCTCGTCTGTCCACCTACATCTTAGTATTGATGCATGAGGTCAAGAAGAAATGTGCACCATCATGACCCCAGGCACTAATCCAGACCTCTATGTCAAGCCCTTCTCTGCTTTACCAATTCAGGGTGTATGCAGTTCTGGTGAGAAATCTGAGAGTTATATAACTCAGTGTAAATAACTCTAGAACTCTAAACAGAAAGCTTAAAACTATATGGATGTTTCTGGGCTGGTCAAGCTATTGTCTCGTTATCTCAGTCCAGAAATGTGCAACGTAACAATGCACTGAAATTGTTGTTTTGGCAGTGGTTACCGAAGGGGCCCGACTGACCACACGAGGGCTGCATGGCTCACCTCAACTCAACAAAGAGCTGGGTACATCGAGTTCACTTCTCCAATTTTGTATCAGTCATCGTGCATATGCACATGTGCATAAACACACAGAAAGCCCAAGTCATAGACAGAAAACCTGCTTGCACATGCAGAGAAGGAACTACATAACCCCACAGATCCCACTCTCTCTCTCTCTCACACACATACACACACACACACACACACACACACACACACACTTCTCCACAAGACCGTCCACAGCAGGTTCTGTATCTTTATATGGACATATTCTGTGAGCAAACTACCACTCCAGGCTTAGAGTCAGAATGAAAGCATCAGGGTTTGTATTCTGTGGACATCAACCAAAGAGGAAAATTTAAAAAGACAAGGCAGTTAGTGGCCTAACCCAAACTCAGCAGCTCTCTCTCTAAAGCAATCCTCTCTTCCACCCCCATTCCGCCATCTATTTTCTTCCTCTACAACCCTGATCGAGAGCTCCACCACTCATCTCTCCATCTCACTTCTCTCAATGTCAAGTCTGAGTCACTGCAGTTTCAGCTACACATATTCTCTCAGGTCTCTACCCTTCAGTCTCATTTTTGCTCTACTTATCTCAGCTAGGACTGCAACTGATCATGTTGTGTTAACCAGGCAAGTCTCTGGCTTATAAATTTTATTTAAAAGTTCCTATTACAGGTTCACAGAACCATACCAATGGCCACAAGTCTGCATTTGCATCAGCAATGCTTGGTATTTTAAAAATTCATAGTAACAGATTGACACAAATATTGCACGGTCTGCTTTCATCCACCTTTCCCAAAGGACTTCAGCTTTAAGATAAATTGCACATTTATGAGAATAATTTCTTTAGATTTCTGTTAAGTCGAACAGGAGAACAGGCTTTAGGGTGCATTTTATTTTCAAAGTAGGGGAGTATTAACAGTTTATGAAAACAAATATCAAGCTCATATAGACAAAGTCGGTTTCATAGCTTTTAAAATATTTCAATATGAGTCAAAGTAGCATTTAAAAACAAACAAAAAAAAACACTATACGGCCATGCATTGAGCACAAGTGGCTAAAAACAGGCTGTGTGTAAAGGGCCACACTGGTATTTACAGCCACAATGTTGAATCATAACTGTAGTGGCTGATTAGATAATGGAAAGCACTTTGTGTTATAAAGCACAGCTCATATTCCCAAGACACAATAACTGAAATGTCTTCCAAGGATGCCAAAAGACAAGTTTTGCTCTCGCTGAATGAAGAGCGCAGTCGAGTGTACAGTGAAGGAGTGCCCTGAGCGCTGCCTGCCCTCTAACCAGACAGGATCTTTCACTGTGGAAAACAGGTCAGGCAACATTGGAGTTTCCCCTTCAGACAGAGTATGTCTTTGAGAGAGGGACATAAATAGCAATTGTTAAGACACAGCACTGGAGAGTTCACTTTCTCATTGACTGAAGAGCTGAACAGAAGGGAGGTGTGTTGCTGGGTTGTGAGGGACAGAGTAAGAAAGAAAAATACTGTGCACACATTGATTTATTTTCCTTTCTTACTGTGTTGCTGAAGTCAATGAGATAAGTTTAAAAATTCAGAGAATATAAAATTAAATATGCAGATATGGTACAAATTTGCTTGCTAACTGTGTGTGTGCATTCCAGTGTATTTGACCTTCCCAAATATCCAGAGGAGAGGTATGTCTTGCAGGCATGATCAGCTGAACAGATCCTACTGTTCTTATGCCTTACTGGAAAACCCAGCCTAAGCGTTTCTCACGGACAAGCAACTGTACACTCGCTGGAGCTACTCCTGAGGGGTAATGCTAGTTCCCATGGCAACTCCTACACTGGACCTCTAAATACACAGCTGAAAACACCAGCTGATAGGCTTCAGTGTGTATTCAAAGAGCCCAGTCGAACATGCAACTTTGAAACATTTTCCTAATCTTACAGTTAGGGACAGGCAATAAAATGATAAAGCTAATTATTGCAAAATAACTTTTCCTCAATAGTAATATGAGACATGGTTGTATGAAGTTGACAGAACTCATTCTGTCCATGTTTTGACAAGCAGCATGAAAAGCCATTGGCAATCAGAACCACAATTATGTGGTTGGGATAGAGTTTGAGCCACATCAAGTTCTCGCAAAGAGCGTAGGAGGAACAGTCGGTTTGGGCTACTGCAATCATATATACACCAGTACATCAGTAGTGTCAGCAAGATAAAAAGACAAAATGACAACACAAAATGTTAATGAAAACTTGAGCAACGTTACTGAACATGACACCCCATCAGATAGCCCAAGGTTCAAAAGATGAGGACGCTGTTGAAAAGGAGGGTCAGAGGAATTCAGCAGCATGGACACATTTTGGCCATTTAATGTCTGACAAAGAAAGAGTAGCGTACACTGCAGACTGTGTGGAAAGCATGTTTCCTCAAAGGCAGGTAACACAAATGAAACGGACTTTACTGAAAGAGACATGATGCCAGTAAGCAGAGTACAAAATAATTATACACACACACACACACACACACACACAAAACTACATTATTGATGGCTGTTATGCCACTTCAATTTTACACAGGCTACATGCCCAAAGATAGCCTAATTAACACAAGAAAGATTTACTATGCGCTTTTTCATGGGGAAGATTTCCTTATTTTCATGACAAAATAAAGAAACATGGTAGCTATATCAGCAGTTTTATAAGCAGTGCATCCTTAGTGATCAAGTTATGCAAGCTAGAAGAGAAGTAGGCTTCAACAGGAAAACTGTTGAGTCTGTTGCCGTCTGGCTCCGTGCGATGGTCTGTTCTGCCTGAGCATTTACTACTTAACACAAAACGTGATTGGCTATATTCCAATAAGGTCCACACAGACATGAATGAAAAGTAGCCAAAGCGGTTTGTACGCAAAAATAAATAAAATTCAAACCACTGCAGTCTTACTGGTGACCTTCAGCAATTTTCAAACCCCTAACACAGCAAAACCAAACAGAGGAACGTCCAATAACACAGCTGTGATAGTTACCATGTACTTTTTCAAGAGGGACTTGTTGCACAGGTGGCATCCTATCATGGTACCACACTGGAATTCACTGAGCTCCTGAGAGCGACCCATTTTTTTCCACAAAGCTTTGCAGAAACAGTCTGCATGCCTAGGTGCTTGATTTTATACATCTGTGGCCATGGAAGTGATTGGAACACCTGAATTCAATCATTTGGATGGGTGAGTGAATTATTTTGCTATAATGTATTATAGTCATGGTTTTCATATGCAGTAATACCTTAATGCAAAGTTTTACAGAACAGAGTCAAAAAGACAAGAGGGAAAGGAAAGAGGTGCCAAGTGTTAAAGTGCTCTGAGTAAATGATTCCTTAACATTTCTCCAGGCACATCAAACAGGAAGCTGTGTCCACTTCAGCTAAGAGTTGGGAAAGCCTGAAATGCTGGAGGCTATAGTTATTGTACAGGAACTGAATGAGTAACTGTTGAGTGGCCCTTTTCACCTTGAAGGAACTTTTTCCCCAGAAGCATTTTTAAGAACCTGACCTGCATTTTGACAGCACCCTAGTTTTGGCTTTTTCCCCACCTGCTGTCAGGCCAGAAGGCAGTGGAGTTAAGTTCACTACTCTGAGCATCACTGTCCAAATTAATAATAATAATAATAATAATAATAATAATAATAATAATAAAAAACCTTCACAATTGCTACAAGTTGTTAGTACCATTTATTAAAGTACAAAGCAAGAACTACTAATATTATTTAGTGAGGATATTAAATATTTACTTGAGAATTTCCATTTTGTTATCTCATACCTCTTTGGCAAGATTCAACAGACATTGCTTCAGTGCTTGACTGTGGCCAGGTATCTGCTGGCGCAGTCAGAGACAATATCCACTCACTCAACTCGATTAGCATTTAGTATTAGCCAAGCTCAATGCCTGTGATCAACTTTGCTTATCTAAACAGTCTGATTACTCAGTCATCAGCTTCTACATTCTGATGTCAATGTGCACAGACAGGATATTTTCATGTGATCAGCCATGAGCAGGAGCATTTGAATAAAGCAAAATTAGAGACTGGCCAATTCCTGCATTGGGTGTTTGAACTATGAAGCAGAAGCAACACAATGGATACACAATTTAGTTGGGCAGCACATGACGTTGAAGCTGAGTGTTAAAGCCTCAAACATGTACACTGGGGAAAATAAGTATTTGATACACTGCCTTTTTTGCAAGTTTTCCCACCTACAAAGAATTGAGAAGTCTGTAATTTTTATCGTAGGTACACTTCAACTGTGAGACAGAATCTAAAAGACAGATCCAGAAAAATCACACTATGATTTTTAAATAATTAATTTGCATTTTATTGCATGAAATAAGTATTTGATACAATAGAAACACAGAACTTAATATTTGGTACAGAAACCTTTGCAATTACAGAGGTCAGATGTTTCCTGTAGTTCTTGACCAAATTTGCACACGCTGCAGCAGGGATTCTGGCCGACTCCTCCATACAGATGAAAATACAGTTGTCATCTGTATGGAGGAGTTGCCCAATCTCCCCCAATGTTCTAGTAGACCAGTCCCCCAATCTCTTTACTTTAAAATTTCCATTTGTCTGTTATTATAAATGCAAATACTGATTATATTGGCAAATGGCTAACATCAATCAATATAGCACAAGCAATATACCAGCTGGGCTCCTATTCATAACCTACAATAATGATCAAATATTATTGAATATGGCACACACTATTCTAGTAACTGCTTTTAATATCAGATTGAGGACTATAATACATGCTTTATTTTCATAGTGCATGATAATATTTAAGTGATCCTTGTGCTGCGTATGACAGCATCTGCTTTGCAATTTCTCAAGTATGCAGATGTTTCCATATAATTTTTTCTGACTTGATGCAGTCAAGTAGATTCTAAAGTGAATAAGTACTTTGCCTTCATAGGTGCACAAAATACACAGATTAAGCATTACATAACCACCTGCCTAATATTGTGTTGGTCCCCATTTTGCTGTCAAAACAGCCCTGACCCATTGAGGCATGGACTCCACTAGACCCCTGAAGGTGTGCTGTGGTATCTGGCACCAAGATGTTAGCAACAAATCCTTTAAGTCTTGTAAGTTGCAAGGTGGGGCCTCCATGTATCAGACTTGTTTGTCCAGCACATCCAAAAGGTGCTTGATTGATTGGTTGATTGATTCAATGCCTCAAACTCATTGGTTCAGGAATGGTTTGAGGAGCACAACATTTTTTACTTTGTAGCAGGGTGCATCATCGGTCACGGTGCACGGTTGCCCCTCCCTGAGCCTGGTTCTGCCAGAGGTTTCTTCCTGTTAAAAGGGAGTTTTTCCTTCCCACTGTCGCCTAGTGCTTGCTCATAGGGGTTGCCTGATTGTTGGAATTTTCTCTGTAATTCCTGTAGGGTCTTTACCTTACAATATTAAGCGCCTTAAGGCGACTTATGATTTGGCACTATATAAATAAAATTGAACTGAATTTGGCAATATATAAATAAAATAGAAATTGACTTGAAATGCAGCTCCATACACAACAAACTGCAAAGGACTGTGTATTCTAATACCTTTTTAAAAAACAAAAAAAAACAGAATAACTTTTTCATCAATATGAGCTGCAGTAGCTCATCTGTTGGATTGGACCACTCGGGTCAGCCATCACTCCCCATGTGTGTCAGTGAGCCTTGGTCACTGTCCAGTGGTTCTCTGAAAAATGGTTAAAAATAAATAAATAAATTTGGCCAAGGTATGTAAACGTTTGAGCACAACTGTATATCCCACCTGCTAACAGTTGCCAGGATGAATAGAAACTATCACCTGTCAGTGTTATGCTTGATCAGTGTAAATGCTCTAGGAAGCCAAGACACTGCTAATCCATTCATTGTCTAACTTGCTTAAGCATAGTGATTCTTGAGTTGTGGTGGCAATATAAATGTACTTTGACATCCTGAGAATACTTTGTTACAGACATAGGTTTAACTGAAACACTGATTCAGAATTTGCAGATTGAAATACCATTTACCCAACGTCAATTTAGTGCATGGCCTAACTGGCTGACTGGAGGTCACTAGAGTACCTGGCATATGACACAATGAACAGCTGCTATGCATAGTAACTCCTGCCTGTTTGGGAGAGTGTGTGAGAGGAAGAACGATAAAAAATATTTCATATTCTCTTCCCACTTCATAAGACTGAACCCATCCATCCCTAAAGTCCTCCTCCCACTGCTTACATGTACAGGTACAAGACATCTGAGACAATCCCACAAGAGAGATATAAAAGAAAATTACTGATGGACAGCAGGACCCTTCATCAGAAATGGATGGGAAAGGAGACAATGATACACTGTAAATACACATCTTTTATATTAAAAAGAAAAAAAAAAAAAGAAAAAAAAAAAGGGGGATCAGAGATACAGATATGTGACAGTTGTAAAAAAAAAAAAAAAAAAAACAGCCTTCAAGCAAACAGTCACCAATTACCTTGTGACTGACAGCGAACCACAGACACGAACTTCTGACTGACATGAAATCAAGGAAACCTGCACAATATTCATAAGTTGGGGGGGTGTCGGGGTATATGGAAGTAATCCCCATTTTGTCAAACACTCAGGCTTCAGACAACTCTACACATTTAAGTTTCAAACTGTTTTTTCTACTCTTGGCTTTGTATGATGATGTCATACAAAGCCAAGATGCCCATGTTTACGAGAGACAGCCAATCAGAAGGAAGTTGGCTTAAAGGGAGGTTGACCATAAATGAAAGACGCTAAAATGGTTTATTTCAGACAGTGGATAAACTGAGGGGCTGCACCAAGGACCAGTAGTAAAAAAATAAATAAATAAAAAATAAATAAGGAATTATCTGAACTTTACAATGCTGCTCATTTTAGCTCAATTTTGTATTAAAGCTATGTTCAGTTTAATTTTCATTTTAAAAGAAGCTGACATTTCCACACTGTGACAGTTTGTGGTTCTATGATGTTAGACTGCAGCACTGCACTGTGAGATGCACTTGGAGTTTTGCCCATTTCTCCAACTAGGAAAACCAGTTGTTTGGGTGTGTGCATCTGTTTTGCCTCTGGTGTGCCACATCTCATTAATGACACCTGCCCGCCCCCCCCCAAAAAACCCTTTATTTCACTTTAAACTTTTAAAATCCACCCATTTCTTAGTTTAAAAAAAAAAAAATGCAAACATACCCAACACCTGCCAGCCCATTCCTATGACTGCTAATAAATTTACAGCTACATGTGTAATTCCAAGCTGGTTCAAATGACTGTCATTTTTCACATGCCTTCCAAATAAGAGGGTGACTGGAAGGAATGAGTAAGAGGAACAAGAACCCAAGTCTCTCCTGTGCTCTGTAGGTTTGAAGTGTATCTGCATGAAACAAGTGGACTGTAAAAGTACATCAAGATCTTCGCTGAGAGAAAGAATGAGAGACACAGAAAGGAGGGGGGCAGCAAGCACAGTATTCCAGTTTTGAGAAAATTCCTGGCATACTTTTCCTTCTAAAGGACTTACATATCAATTTAATCATTTTGCCTATTTTGGTCCCCATTTAAATCAAGACACTTGGACTGGAAGAGCAGTACTTCCCACTGGACAAAGGTTTCAAGTTTTCAATCACTCAAGTAATTGTGATTAGTCTTCAACTTCACTTCCTTCTTCCCAGGCCAAAATTTGGTCAGGAACTTGCCCACTGCTGATTTGTATGTTAACACAGCAACACAAGAACTCAAAACCCATTTTGTCTTTTTAAGTAGCTACACTAGCAAATTAAATGTATGAGTGCATGCACAGGCACACAAGGGAGCATTTATAAACAAAACAGCTACCAACAGATATTTATGTCATTCACATGCCATTAACTTCAAGTCATCAGCAAACTGAAACTAGCTCTTTGTGTAGGTGCCACAGCTGCTGATAAATTCAAACCATACATAATTGTACCCACCAATGATCCGTTCTATTGAAAATAATATTTTGTCTGTTATGCATCTCAAATTTTTTATTTTATTTTATTTATTTTCTTTTGGGGGGGGGGTGCTATGTGCATTTGAAACAATAAGGCAGGCAGGCAGCGACAGAAGGACTGGGCGGTCTTTCACATGCCTGAATGCCACTGCTGAAACTCTGGGTGTGTCAACATCAGTTTGCTAAACTAACAGAGCCACCAGACAAACAGTGCAGAACTACAAACACCTACCCGTTTTGCCTTCAAACCTCACTGTGAAACTCAATTTTCCTTCTGCTAGTTATAAGAGTATAGGAGCACATACACACACCTCTGAAAAAGATGAGTAGGATGGCTGATGCAGTACAGGCATAGCTGCACCCATGACACAAAGTGGACTAATAAATCCTTTTACAGCAGAGCACACATGAATCATTGGGTCTATTACAGTTGTCTGTGACAGACTACAGACACTGCTTATCAAAGGTCTGCCCTAGAAACACTAGTTAGTTAAAAGAATTATTCAAATTTTATTGATGCACAGTGCCAGTTAACCGTTGCGTCTATGACGCTACACATCCATTCTTCAGGGTGCAGTCCCCACAGATGTGAGCACCCCTCCCTACGTCTATGATGGCAAGGTGGAAACAAGGTGGAAAGACAGATGACAGCAATGAAAATCTGCAGGATTATGTTGTATTTTTTTTAATCTAGAAAATAGAATAGTTGTATGTTGGCTGTTTCTGAGTAAACTGGAATATAACAGTTTGTCCGGAGTAAGTGTCGACGTTATCAGTGCTAGTACGAGCAGGTTAACGTTCCCAACACTCAGCAAACAAATCTGACAGTGTATGCAAAGTGTCACACATTCAAGCAACATTTAAAATTTATTGAAGAATGTGATAAACATTTTCAAATGGCTCCTAAGTGCACACAGTATTTAACCTCATCTACTGGACAGCACCAAATTTTCATGGAGACATAATATCGCCACTGGGTTTGCTCCAGGATGTCTTCCCAGATAGACATGTCAAAAACACCTCGACTCAGAGTCATCTTAGCATAATGCCCAAACCATTATAATAGCTCTACTCAGAGCCCCTCCATAACCCTAACCCTGCATGACCGAGCTCCTCACCCAGTGTCTAATGTATTCTAAGGAAGAGCCCTGAAATCCAAGAGGCCAGCTATGCATTTAGATCACACTGTTAATGCCCATATGAGCCAGATAAAGATGACAATGTGAAACTGGGAAAAGCCACTTGGGGTTTGGGACTACTGCTTAAACAAAGCATGCAAATTAAATCACTTCATTGCAGGCCAGAAGAGACTGTAAATGGCATTTTTAGACATTTAACATTTCACTCTCAGTGGTTAAATGTGAAAAGAAATTGCAAATTCATCAATAAAATTATGAGTTGCAGCCCTAATAATTTATTTTTAATTAAAATCAGTTACCTTTATGTAAAGTCAAAGTTGATAACAATGAGGTGAACTGAAGTGTGGCCACTGCTATTGTTTACATTTCCACTATTTAAAGAAAAACTCAAAACTGAATAAACAAGTCATTGAGTGCTCAGCTCTGCACAGATGTCCTCGCTGTAATTTATTGAGCAATGCAACAACTTGTTCTGTATCCTACTAACAGGTGTGACATGCTGTCAGGGAAACTGGTTTAATCACAGCTTACAGCCAAGTGCAAGTGAACTGAAAGAACTGAATTCCAAGTGGGTGAATTTTAGAGGTAACGAATGGCTGGTAGTTGCCATCATCATGCCATATTTCCAGAAACTGAGCTGATAAGGGCGATGGTTATCAACCACCGTTCAACATTGTTAGACATACAGTTGCAGTATTGAGGATCTAGGAAGGCAATGCTGCCTTCAGCAATTCTATTATGCCTTTGACTATAGCTGGTAAACCAGTGCATCCCTACCATGGCCCACAATGCTACTGTATAAACACAGACATACACAGATCTCTCTTTTGGGTCATTTTAGTCTCTGTGTGTGGGTTGTTCATCTGTACTGTCTGCAGTTTTGTTATTTCTACCAAACCCAGCCATGCCAGTCGTTACCTTGGCAGCAGCTAACAGGGATACAAATAAATATGGCGAACACAGGGCTTATCTCCTTGGCTTAATGTAAGCCTTGCTAAGAGAAACCATAATAGGCGTAGGTAGGCTGCATACATAAAACATCCTTGGGTGTTGCCAAAAAACAAATACTCATTAACCCAGATACTACTGACCTGTTTGAGCAGTGTGCACATTGACAAATGAATTGTGTGTTCAGTGTATATGCATACATGCATACGTAAAGTGCCCTGAATCCCATTTCAGGTAAGTATTCAGGTAAATATCCTGCGTTGCTTCGGGGCCTTAGCGTTCAGGTGTACAGAATGTGCTTCTGAATCCAGGCTTCACTGAACACGATCGACACCAAACAGCAGCCACACACACTGCTATGGACTAACTGGCGAGCATAAATGGAGCATTTTACTGCAGGGCGTACCACGACTAGAAATGTGATAGCGTGCCTTTAAAATTCATCCCATACTCTGAATGTTCTTATAATACCAGTCACAATTTTTTAATGAGATTTGCATTTCCCATGATTTATGCTGACGTGCTACAGCGGGGCAGTGTGCATTTGCAGGAGAGTTGCAGTACAATCATTGTGATAGCGACAAAACGGGAATGGTTCTAAATACATTTGCCGTTGCTGTCAAAGCAGACGTAAGAACTTTACACAGCTGACTAGCAGATGCAATTTAATGCAATGACAAAATAAAATGGACAAATGCAAAAAAAATTGTAATTATTAATTGCTACTAAGAACTGCCCCCTCCCCTTCTTGTATTCTAAATGAAGCACACCCCTTTTCTTTACAGCAACATGTTTTCACCTTCGCCTAAAAGTTCAAACTTAATTTCCGTTTATGCCGCTTGAGCCAACATGATTAAAAGGAACCCTGTGGCCAACACGAGCCATCTAAAGGAAGAAAACAAGCTTTCAGTAGGTGAGCTGGTACAAGAACCACTAACAGATGCCTGCAGCTGCTTTGGTCTGATGAGCTCTCGGGGTTTCTCACTTGGGCCACTGTCTGTGGTGAGCAGCAGTTGGTTGATGGTGTTGTTGCTCGCCCTGTGGCTACTCTATTGGTGTGTCAAGACAAGTTTACTGGGCAAGTTTACTGCTGCCTGGGTTTCTTTTTGCCCCCCCATCTATGTCTGTAGACTTCCCACAGGTTTAGGATACAGGCTGATAGTGGGTAAGCATTTCCTTTTCAAGAAGAGCTTTACAATTTAAAAACCCCGATGACCCCGTGTCCCCCACCATGCCCACCACATTTCATCTCTTTCTCTCTTAATTTGATTTAAAGTTAGAGAATACCCTGTAAAGAGTTTTTCTTAAGCTCAATAACAGCCTCATGTTTAAGTTTAATATTTAACATGATTATTCATAAAGAGAACAATACTGGCCAAAAAAAAATAACTGAAATAATTATTGCTCTTTGAATATAGCAAACTGTAATCGAGCCGCCACCAAAATCACTGTAAAGCCCATCTGTAAATTATATTTTAAACCCAGGAAGTCAAAGAGAACAATCTTAGCACAATATCTCAGACTGGCCTGTTCAAAAGACCAAAAATAATTACAGGTTTAAAGTCAAACATGTATGATTTATAGTGGAGATGAGCAATCTTTTCACTTCTGGAGTTTTGAGGTAATTAGGAGCATTAATAGAAGTTTAATTCAGTACAACTCAATGGTGTTCCTTATAGCACTATTCATGTGCTATAAGTGTGACAGAACAGCAGATCTGCTGCTGTTCCTATGAACGAGACAAACAAAAACCTTAGTGTTTATACCAACTCTTTGGAGAACTGAAGAGTAAGATGTTAAGATGCAAAATTAACCTGATAGTGGCCGGTCATTGAAAAAAATAAATACAAATAAAAATACCAGTGCTTATGATCAGCAGGCTACCAGGCTTGTAATACACTGGTGGAAATCCATGTAAATCCTGGTTACAACACAACGCAAATTTCCTCATAATCATACATCTACTCCTCAGTGTAGGTTTGCACATTACTGAGTGCATTTCCTTGGTTTCCATTTAGTCAAATTACATTTTAAAATGACAAGGCAACTGAAAGTGGTTTGTAGCCTATTAAGGCTATCAAACTGAGAAATATATTCATTTTAAATAAATTTAAAAAATGAAGTTTTATGTTCCATGTTTTGGCATCCATTTCCACGTTTCCTTATGTTTGTGGGTTTTTGCGGTGGTATTTTTTCCAGTATTAGTACGTAGATATTTAGGCAGCCACCACATCAAGTAATCACAATAATACTAGTGCAGGAGTCTCAAATTCATTTAAGTCCACTTGCTACACACAGCCAAATTTAATCTTAAGGGGGCTAGACCAATAAAACCACTGCATAACTACAAATTAAAATTCATTTTTATTTTTTAAAGTTGTAAAGAAGTTCAAGTTCCTTCTGATAATGTTTAATGAACCGTTCAATTAACAAAACAGATGGATAGCCTGAAGAGTCTCACATTAAGTCAGTCTGTTCTCATTACAGTTTACAGGTCAGTGGCTCTTAAAAACACATTTTGGAGATAAACTTTATGATTAAACAAGTTGTCAAGATCAAGAAATGCCTTTAACTTCCTGCATATTTCCACTCCTGTGTAATAATAAATGAATTCCCTGCAATTTTCAGAATTTCCGAGCCATCTAATCAAACAGATTGGGCCATTTGGGAAGCCTTATGTTTGATGCTAGTGCAATAGAGCATTTAGCAGCTAAATAGTGAGATATCCAGGAGTTGAAGGAGACCAAAAAGACTGGAAATAGTGGATGAATAGTTATTTTTGATAATTCCATCAGGTGAATCATCTATAAGCTTTCAATACACCAGAGCAACATGGGAGGCTTTTATATTGCATGAAACAAAAAACGAAAAAAAAAAATTCAGTATGTTGGTTAAAATATCCTGTAGTTGTATTGATCAGAGCACATAAAGATGTTAAGGCTTGTTCACTTTCAGCACAAGTTGCTACTGTGTTATCCACGACTGCTGAAAGCAATACTTGTCACCAACTCTCAGTTTGTGTCCGCCTGCATGTTCGCTGTGCACACACTGATACATGAAACAATCCATTTAGCTGTTAGCATCTATAGCTGATTATTTTTAAGAAAAGTGAAGAGAGAGGCGAGGTGGTTACGCCAACAAGTCCCGAAACACAAACAGCTGATGTCGAGCGTGCAGGTGCATATTCAACTGGATTGAGAGAGCAAACATTCAGTGACAGAGTTTAAGAATCAACATTAAGCAGCTTTGCATAGCAACTAACATTATTAGCAAACATTTAGGGGGACTAACTGGGAACTTATTTGAAGGTGTGTCTCGGTTGATCAGTGCTGTAACTCAGAAATGAAGTTGAATGCACTGAAGGGGATTTGGCTGTTGAGTTTCTCTTCAGAGAAGAGCTGACAACAGTGCTTCCGGCTGTACATTATCATGTATTGATTCAGTGTGCACAGGTACATCATCCGTGTGTGCGTGGGTGGGTGTGAGAGTGAGCAGAGCAACAGGTGCTGAGTGAGTTTTATTTTCATTTTACACCAATTTAGAATTTTAAGCAGATGTATTTTTTCCCCTCTCTATTTTACCAGGAAGAGATCAAGTCTCTTACATGAGAAACCCAGACAATATAGCAGCCATACAAACTCATGACATGTTAACAATGCAACAAATACAATATATGTAATATAGAAAAACACACCACTAGCAGCCTCAGGAAAAACTGCCCCATCTCCATCAGCACATACACTATACTGCCAGAAGTATTCACTCAACCAGCCAAATCATTGAATTCAGGTGTTCCAATCACTTCCATGGCCACAGGTGTATAAAAAACAACCACCTAGGCATGCAGACTGCTTCTACAAACATTTGTGAAACAATGAGCTCAGTGAATTTGAGCGTGGTACTGTGATAGGATGCCACCTGTGCAACAAGTCCAGTCGTGAAATTTCCTCGCTACCAAATATTCCACAGTCAACTGTTAGTGGTATTATAACAAAGCGGAAGCGATTGGGAAGGACAGTCAATGAATGCTGAGGTGCATAGCGCGCAGAGGTTGCCAACTTTCTACAGAGTCAGTCACTATAGATTATTTTAGTAATCGAGTATTCTATGACTAATCGAGTAATTGGATTAGAAATACTTGTCTTATTAATGAGTAATAATAAATATTCAGGAGAAAAAAAAACAAAAAAAAAAAAAAAACGGGTCTTTTAAAATGAACTGTTCATTGTTTCCATTTTAGAAGTTGCAGTGTTTAACAGTTTAACAGCATCTGTCAAAAAAACTAAAGCTTTTATTTACAGGCCAATCTTTTTTTAAAAGAAAACATTTTCTTAAATAAAAAAATAAATAAACAATCATGAATACAGTAATGTCAAACATAATATGGTATACATACAACCTAAACTACAGCATTTAGACCCCCAAAGATGAAGTTAACAGTTCATCTGCATATTTTATTTTAACTTTTAATTGTTCACTGTGTAAAACAAACAGCGGCAGATGGAGCAGCTACAAAGTTCTCTTTTCTACATGTTGACACTTGTTGATCAGGTGGTTTTATGAAGGACCTCCAGCTGTTTGCTGGTAAGGGTTTTAATGGTGTTACAGGAACAAGCGCTGCTGTTTTGGACGCTAGAAAAACGTTTCTTTTCACTCCAGCTGAGCTCACTGTCTCAGAAAAGGCTCCGCCTCTTTGCACGTGTGTTAAAGGGTCGTTTTTCCAAATGAGGAAATCCATTGCGGCGACTGAGAACTTGTGCTAATGTGGGTGAAATGCTCGCGCTTACCTGATGACACCTGAGAGCTACAGTTTAAACAAAGCGTCGAAGCAACAAATTTGTGTTTTTTATAAATCGAAGTATTCAAGTTACTCAAGGAATCGTTGCAGCCCTAGATGTCACTCAGTTCAAATGTATGTGAAGGCAGACGAGCCAATACTTTTTAGTGTACCTTATAATGCCTTTAAATACACTTATGTGTTCTTGAATTGAACTTTAAATCTTTCTGCAAAGTATTCCATGATTTAAATGAAAAAACTAAAAATATGATGTGGTGTTCAGTGTTAATACTGTACAAAACCAAAGAATAAAAACTGAAACAAGCAGTAAGTTTAAAATGTGATTAATGTGATTCCCATTTTGCCTGTTTTAAACGCATCTGCAGTATTATTGCATGAGGGTACAGGTAGGTTTACAGGCATGTTTTGAGTCATATGACTCACGTAACCTTGAGTCAACAGTTATCTATCTATCCATCCATCCATCCTCTTCTGCTCATCTGGGTCCGGGTTGCAGTGGCAGCAGCCTAAGCAGAGAAGCCCAGACTTTCCTCTTCTTAGCCACCTCCACCAGCTCATCCAAAGGGACCCCAAGGCGTTCCCAGGCCAGCCGAGAGATAATCTCTCCAGCGTGTCCTGGGTCTACCCCGGGGCCTCCTTCTGGTAGGACGTGCCCGGAACACCTCACCCAAGAGGTGCCCAAGAGGCATGCTAGCTGAGTCAACAGTCACAGTCTCCCGTCACTGTTTGAACACTGCAGTAATGCATATCATAAACTGCTTTTATTTTTTCCTAACACTGTTCTTAACCCATCACAACACAACTCTCTCTGGTCAGAATTCATTTCACCTTCTAATTCTGAGAATAGTACATCACATTCACATGAAGCTGTAAGGCCATCGATCTTTTACTTTCAAATTTAAGATTGGGAGATGACCTGTCCCATTACCAATATCCATCTAAGCCTTGCCAATGCTCAGGAAACCAACTTATCACAACCTTTACATCACTTACAATAATCATAAGCATTTTTTAAGCATTTGCGCTAAAACTCTCAGTCCCATATTTAAAAAGGTTGTATTTTACTAAAGATAGCCCACAAACCCTACACATTTAATTACTTGTGACTTTCGTTAGCTACAGAGCAAGCAGCAGAGCACCCCTCTGACCCCGACTTTTACACCATGTACTTGCTAACCACACCACAGAGGAAAGCAGGCCTGTTGCTGGTAAAAAGCTTGAATAATTGACTTTCCTTAAAACACCAATGCTCCTAATAGGTAACAGCCATTTTATTGTGCATCAAACCAAACTTCAGATAACTATAACCATAGTGTTTAACTGCTTTTGAGCTTCGTATCCAATTCAGCAAAAATTAAAACTCAGCCTTGGTTACAGCTGCAATGTTCCTGCTTTAGTAGCAACACTTTTGAGTAAATGCCAAGTGTTACTTTTTTCACTCTTTTTTCCCCAGTCACAAAAAACTCAAATCTAACCGTAAAATCGAGGATGTTACAAGCCAGTGCAGATAAAAGATCCAAGGCCTATTATACATGCAGTCAAAAACATAAAAGCTACACTAGGCATGACTATCTATAAAAGGGATGAAAGAGGGCCATAATAGGCTCCATATGAAGAGAGACAACCAAACTGAGCTAAAACTCCTGCTATAGCTAGACCGTGCTTGGGACCTTTTCACATAGGCTTAAGTAAACATGTAATTTCTCGTTCTGAAAAGGCCTTTATAAACAGCAAGCATGGTCAGTCTGAGTACAGTAAAAGGCAATGAGTTTGTACTACCCTAATTAACAGAAATCTCCACATTTTCATGTTACTTCTGACCATCTGACACACAAAAATGCCTGCTATTTTATCTCAGTTCAGTTTATTACATTAAGAGATGTGGCATTTATTCACTCTTTACACTGCAACCCAATCATCTACGATACTTCATAATATCTGTGCAATAGATAATACACATTAATGCCACTTTAATTACCTCTTTTTCACAATCCATTTTTCCCCTCTGAGTTTCTACATCCTCACCTCAATTTAGCCAACCTCTATTTACTTTATCCTCATTCATTGGCTCTAGTAGGGCTGCATCGCAATATTTTATTATTATGACATGCATTCACTAGGTACACATTTCTATATTAGCTTTTTAAAATTTGGAAATCTCATTTAATTTTAGGAACCTTGAGATTTTTAGGGGTTTAAAAAAAAAAAAAAAAAAAAAAGTCACTAACTGGGTTTTTCTATGTTCAAAATGGGGCACTGCATGGACATTTAAAATACATTTTTGTTTACCAAACTTGAGTAAATTACACTTACAAATCAGTCTTGGTGACTTATCTTTGGGAGAACCAAACACCCTCTTTGGTTTTTGTGTGTGTGTGTGTGTGTGTGTGTGTGTGTGTGTGTGTGTGTGTAAAACTTCCACTGTTTCTGTGGATCTTTCTTAAAAATATTGATCACAAAGCAGGATTGTTAGTACAAGATGACAGTTACTTTTTAAATCAGCTTATTTTTAGTGTTAGATGCTGACACAGCTGTCTGTGAGAGCACCCTTAATATCAGGAACTCAGTATTCAGTCACCTGTGACAAACTACACACTCTCTCAAATATTCTTTGGTATGCCAATTAATTTGTGCCACTTACTGTGAAGCTTACTTAAACTCTATTTCAGTGTACAATGCAATAAACAAACAGCAAATGCCATTCAATGGAATAATGGCTCTGCTAATCTACCTTTAACACATAAAAATGTCTGAATGGCACTTCTAGCTCTCTGGAGAGGAGTCATTTCCCACAGCAGGCCACCTCAGTGAAGGCCTTTTCTAGGCTTAATTAAAATCCAACTCTTGCTCATCATTAAAGCCACGCATTTGACTGCCAGGTGTGTGTGCAAAAGAGAAAGCAGAATCTACAGAGGGACAAAATGTTTAGTAGTGGAAGCATTCTGGTTTCTGTTCAAGCTGCATACAGGTAGAGTCTGTGTAGAGAGCAAAAGAGAAACTCACTGGCCAAAATGAATTCTCAAACAACCCCCATCATCATCATCATCATCGTCTACAACCAAAACCTCTGAGGATTGCTTACATCCACTGACCTTAGCCAGTCTCCTCCATCTGCTCCCTTATGGGTGGTCTTCTAATGTGAAGAAAAAGAGCAGAAGAGCTGTTTCTCGTTAATCTTTGCGGACAAAGATGCAAGACTACAGACGCTTTGAAGAAATGCAGTAAAGATTGAACTTTAATTCAGTCCCTGGTTTGAATTCCTGGGTGAGTGGCTGCTATAAGCTATCCCGTTAGACTGAAAACACAACCTGAACCACATGAGTTCATTTTGCTTTGCATATAACATCACACGCAAATTCTGTGGTGATCTGGGTAATTTAGCTTGAGCAATCGTGGGCGCAGTTTTGCATGTGAAAGCTGTAACAACAACACAATCACACCAGTGGTTTTTTCGAGCCATCTGGTTTGTGTGTATCCAGAAGCAAGCAAGCCAGTGTAAGACAGTGAGGAACCTGCACTTACCCAGCAGGAGCAGCTTCAGCTCCCTTCTTGCGTCTCTCTTGTCTCGTCGGAGTTGCTTCTCGATCTCAGCGTTGATTCGTTTGGACTCCTTCGCCTCCTCACTCAGGCAACAAGCCATCATGGAGTCTAAAGTCATCACCGCATGAGCAGGGAAAAAAAGCCCGTCTGTCGAGGGGTGCCGGGCTTACACCTCACACAAAGAACCAGATTTAAAAAAAAAAAAAAAAAAAACACTCCACTGTGCAATAGTCCGAGTCCAACAGGTTATATCCAGACACTGATAATGGAGCTCGACAGTCTCATTGCTTGGTGCAGACTCTGGCCTCCCTTGTTGATGGTAAAACTGCTGTCAAGTGTTAAATATTTGACAGCTTAACGTTAGTCAAAATCTCGAGTAAAACCTCAGGCTACAGGGACTGTGAGCTTGTCAGAAAGAAAGCAATAAAACATGTATGCAAATATCCTGAGGGACTACCGAGGGTGCGAATAACCATTTTTTGTTCATGGACTGGTATTAGTCCGTAAACTAGCCTGAAAGCTAAACGTTGCTAATGTTATAACCAAGCTAACACGATTTATCTTCAGCGCACTTGAATTCTTGCTTATCTTAGTCAATTTTATTTATTTTTTTATACAAAACTACTAACTTCGGTCCCAGACACAGCGGGACACAACTGGCTGTCGCGACCACCACATTTGTACAATCCCTCTGCTGGTTGCCCGGCCGAGTGCAAACCTAGCCGCCCTGAAATCAACGCTCCAAGTTACGCCCGCGCAGTGACAACGAGCCCCAGTATGTCCATCCAGATAGGCTGGTTCACTACCTCGAGCCCTCCACGAACCACAGGCACCTGTGCCAATCAGTGAAAGTGTGAGCCCAGAGCAGGTATGTCTCGCAGGCTGAGGCACCAAGTGACCAGGATAGGCAGCTAAATGGGAAGGCTAATTGTTAGCTAGCTAGGTTAGCTCAGAGAGCCATCCCTGGAATTGCAGCCTAAAAAACAGCCAGAGAATCCCGTCTGCATTAATCCAGCGTCTCCCAAATAATCTCCCTAACACCAAAAGCTCCCCTCCCCAGAGTGCCAAAACGTCTTACTGGCAGTCAAACGAACCCTTGTCGTCCGAGCATTTTATCGCTCCTGGTAATTTTTTTTTTTTTTTTTTTCCTTTTCCTGGTGGTGCTGATCGCTCCTCATCACCCACTCCTCAGCTCCTGTGTGGCGCTGCCGATTTCGTCACTTGGGATATATGTGATTGATAAGAGGAAAAGCGAATCAAAACGGGGCGTGTGGGCGTTTCAGGCGGGTCTTTCCCTCACGGTTAATTTTCCAAGTTTGCTTGAGAGGAAGAAGTCATCCTGTTTGGAGGCGTGTCGGAGGAAACGACTGATATTTGACTGGATGGGCAACGCCCATCTCCTGTCAAAGACCAGCACACACACATACAGAGCTGCCTGTGTGTGCAGTCAACTATAAGAGTTTCACCAGGTCATTTATGAGACTATTCAAACAGTGAGCTGCAGGCAGTGGAAATAAACTAAGCACCTTTATATTTACTTAAGTACTGTAACTGAGTTGTGCAGTTTTAAGATGGGCTACTTGTACTTTCCTTACCTTCTTTTTAAAGCAGTTTGCATCAGTACTAACTACCTAATAAGATGTAATACATGTGACTTACATTCTGTATAACAATCCCCCTTTCAGTTTGAAACCTTATTATATTTAGTTCATCTTATGTTTGAACTTTTAGTTTAGTGGGTCTACAGAAGTACAGGTATTTTACTCAAAGGATCAGAGCATTTCTTCCACTGTGTGCACAAACATCATACCCAAAAGGTGCCTAAATTAGGAAAAATGCTTTACAGTACATATGTACTTCTTTCTGCTGCTCCCTTTAGGGGTCACCACAGCAGATCACCTTCCTCCATCTCACCCTATCCCTCGCATCCTCTTCTGTCACACCAACCCTCTTCATGTCCTCCTTCACAACATCCATGAACCTCCTCTGCGGTCATTTTCTTTTCCTCCTGCCTGACAGGTCCATATTCAGCATCTTCAGCTCTGCCACCTCCAGCTTCAGCTCCTGTCATTTTGTTAGTGCCACCATCTCCAAACCATACATCAAAGCAGGTCTCACTGACATCTTGTAAATGTTCCCTTTCACATTTGCTTCTATCTTTCTGTTAGAAATCACCCTTGACACTCATCTCCACCCACTCCAGCCTGCATGCACTCTCTTCTTCATCTCTCTTGGATGGCTGACCCCAGGTATTTAAACTCATCCACCTTCCCTATCTCTACTCCTTACAGCTTCACTGTTACACCTACTTTCTGTCTTGCTTCTACTGACTTTTATTCCTCTTCTCTCCAGTGCATATCTCCACCTCTCCAGGATCGCATCCATTTGCTCCCTACTCTCACTACAGATCAAAATATTCTCTGTAAAGATGATAGTCCACATAGACTCCTGCCTGACCTCATCTGTCAGCCTGTTTACCACCATAGCAAACAAGAAGAATCCCAGAGCCGATCTCTGATGCAATCCCATACCCACCCCCACACATCACCACTTACTGTCCTCATACGTGTCCTGCACCACCCTCACAATCTTTTCTGCCACTCCTGACTCCCTCATTTAGTACTAGAGTTCCTCTCTTGGCACTCTATCATATGCTTTCTCTAGATCCACAAAGACACAGTGCAATACCTTTTGACCTTCCCTATACTTCTCCATCAACACTCTCAGAGCAAACATCAGATCTTAGTGCTCTTTATGGGCATGAAGCCATACTGCTGCTTGCTGATCATCACTTCTTTTCTCAACCAACTTCAACAACTCTTTCCCATGTCTTCATGGTATGGCTCATCAACTTTATCCCTCTGTAGTTACTACAGTGCAGCACTTCAGCCTTGTTCTTGAAAATCTGTACCAGTACACTTCTCCGATCCTCAGGTATCCTCTCACTCTCCATGGTTCTGTTAAACAACCTGGCTAAAACCTCCACTGCCCTCTCTCTTTGGCATCTCCATACCTCCACAGGTATGTCATCTGGACCAACTTCCTTTTCCACTCTTCATCCTCTTTGTAGCTGCCCTCACATCCCCCTCTGCACTTCCTGATTCACTGTCTTCCATCCATCCTCCTCTCTCTCACTTTCTACATTCATCAGCTCCTCAAAGTACACCTTCCATCCTCTCAACACACTCTCTTCACGTTCTTGCCTCTTACAAACTTTAGGCTAGTAACTTGTTAAGTTTTATACTTTAATTTTTATACTTGAGTTTATCAGTCTGAGAGGTGGAAAAAGTATTCAGGGTCAAAATAATACCGTTAAGTACATTAAAGTAATATTATCAAAGAGTCAAAAGTCAAAATATAAATTTTCACTCATTTTCAATGGTTGTATTCTCATGTTTTCTTCTGTGCGCTGCTATAATCAATCAACATATAGGCTTGCCAAATGTTTCTGTTATTCTTAATAATATAAAACATATGATAAGTACTATACTTGAGTGAAATGTGCAATATTTTTCTCTAAAATGTAATGGAGTAGAGACACAAAATGGGATAATATAGTAGAAACACTGTGGGTAAGTAGAGGGGTGAAAATAAAGTTTACTTTGATAAATCTATCCCAAGGGAAACACCTGTGGTAGCTTTTTAGTCTGCTTTTTCTAAAGGTTTCTTGTTTCTGTTTCTGTTCATATTTCATGGATCTCTGAGTATGCAGGGATGAGGAGCGCTGTGATGGTGATGATAACAGAAGCAAAGACAAAATATTCCTTCCCTGCTCAGTGTCATCACCTTCTCAGCCGCAACCACTGTGTCTAAGCTCTTCAGCGGATGAACTGGCAGACAATGTTCTGGAGACAGGTGACATCTTGTGGGCATTAGATGTATTTGCGAGAGTCATGTTAAAAAAACAGAACAAAAACAAGTAAAACTCTTTCAAACTCATTTGATAAAATGCTGCAGTGTTTGTCAGCGCTTCCGACTGTAGCAATCGTTCTGTGTGTTTGTCCTGTTTCACCTCTTCAGACCTGGATATCTTTAATCTGATTTTGACAGAGAGAATAAATTAAGAGGCTGATGACTGAAATCTTGAGTCATACACAGCTTGAGTCATACTTTTAAATAAGCGGAACTGGATAAGCTGTGATGAGTAACTATCCCTTACAAATTAAATGATCAAAATAAAATATTTGAAAAAACAGGCGATCTCATCGCTAATTTAGGTGACTAACTGCAGTTTGCGTCTTGCAGCGTTCAAATCTGAGCTGATCTAAGCTGACTTGGTATTCACAGGAAAATCGTTACAGCCCAACCTGACTGCCCACATCTTTAATGGGCTGGAAACCTGCCAAAATCCTCCACCTACTGAAGTTACTCACAATCCTGTTCATTCACTATGAACTCAGTCAACATGCAAAACTTTTCAAATAGCAGTTCACCAATTCAGTGTCATTTTCATTAAAATACACCTCTATAAGCATTTTAGTAATGCACACAGTGTGGAAGTATGGGGAAATACATATAAAACAATCAACGACTCAAAATTTCTATTACAAAAGGAAGCAATGAGAATAGTATGCAGAGCAAATTATTATGATTCCACCACACTGCTGTTCATCCTGTTGAATACGTTAAACTTTTATGAATTAACACCCCCACACACACACACACACACACACACACCTGTTATCTGCAGATGTCCAGGATTTGTTCCACTTGAGAACAACCAATTATGAATTAAGAGGAATATTTCACTTTCAAAAACATTTATGTAACCTTTATATATATTTATGAAATACTGTTTTGTGTGGCATCGTCAGATTGTGGTTGGCTTAACAATGCATTACCTATGAGGGATAGGTGCATATAAGCTGTTGCCCATGCTTACACCATTTCTGCCTGAAATAACAAATACATTTAGATATTTTTGTCTATTGGATTTATTATTACTATTGCATATCGGTGTGCCTTTATGCTTCTTGTTTCTTCAAAGGGACGTTCAGGAATTTAACTATCTAAGGAAATGTCAATGTGCACACGATGTTAATGTGCATAGCTTCTTTATAAGTCTTGTAAATGGTAAATGGACTGGTGCTATAGCGTCGTTCCACTCAGCTGAACATTCAAAGCACTTTCTTACAACAAGTCTTATTCACCCAATCACACACATTCATACAGCACTTTTATGCATGCCCAAGCACATTCTCACACACACACACACACACACACACACACACACACACACACACACACACACACACACACACACACACACACACACACACACACACACACACACACACACACTCTGGCTGCATCAGGGTTCAGTACCTTGAGGTATTTTATTTTGCAAGGTAACAGCTCTACAATATTAGTGCAAAAACCCCAACAATCAGACGATCCCCCACGACAGGCAGTAGTGGCAAATAAAGACAAAAGTGAATAGGAGTGAGTGGAAAAGAAGTGGTCAGTGTGCAACATGGGAATTCCCCTGGAAGCCTGAGCCTATGCCAGCATAACTATGGCATGGTTCAGGGTCACCTGATCCAGCCCTAACTATAAGCTTTATCAGAAAGGAAAGTTTTAAGCCTAATCTTAAAAATAGAGAGGGTGTCTGTTTCCTGAATCCAAACCGGGAGCTGGTTTCACAGAAGAGGGGTCTGATGGCTGAAGGCTCTGCCTCCTATTCTACTTTTAGAAACTTTAGGAACTACAGTGAGCCAGCAGTTTGACAGAAAAGAGGTCTGTTGGAATAATACAGTCCTGTGAGTTCTGTAAGATATGACAGGGCTTGATTACTCAAAACTCTGTATGTGAGAAGGACTTTAAGTTTGACTGAAAATATATGAGGCAATGAAGTGAAGCTAATATGGGAGAAATATGATCTGTCTCTGTAGTCTCTGTTAGTGCGCCCGATGCAGCATTTTGGATTAACTGAAAGCTTTTCAGAGAGCTGTCAGGCTGGCCTCATCATAAGGAACTGCAATAGTGCACTTGTTTTTCAGCATCACTGTGAGACAGACTGGAGATCATTTTAATAACCTATTCATCTGGGTAGTTTGATCTATAACAAAACAGCACAATATATTAGAAGGTTCATCATTTAAAATCAGAAGTAAGCAGCTATAGCTTTAAAAGAAATAGTTTGGAGTGATGAATGCAATAATATCCAAAATGTAGTGGAGCTTGATTACTGTGGAAAGCAGCTTAGCATACACACAGTTAAATAAAGTACAAGTACTTGAGTAAACGTAGTAGACTGCATTAACTCCGATTCTACTGATCCTTTCACCAGTGTGAACAAGTGTGAACAAGAGTTTGGACAGACTCCTGTTTGTGTGTTAACCTGATGAGAAGCTGTCTGCTGCGCTCCATCGTTTTCCGTGTGTGACAGTGTGTGATAGATGCTGTCTGATTAATAATTGATCATTTTGTGTTTCCCCCAGCAGCCGGTGACATGGGGATAAAGTCTTTGTTACTGCCGCTGCCTGTAAAATCAACAAACAAGCACATAAATAATACAGGTTCTACACAAAGTGTTGCATTGTACTAAGAGAATCAGATCCATCTCTGCCAACAGGTGAACACTAACTCCCTGTAACGGGAAGCACGAGGAAGGTGATTTTTTTTCCCCCCGTTACCGTCAGTCAACAGGATTCCCCACCGCTCTACCTTTTTCTGCTTCTTTTCTCTCTTCATGGGTTCGCTCTCTTTTTTCTTGCTATTCTCTCTCTTCTTTGCGCTCTCCGTTTTTCCTAAATTGGCATTAAATACATCTTTGTCGACAGAGTTTACAAAAAAATGATATAGAAGAAGAGAAAATAAAGGAGAGAGAGAGAGAAAAAAACAAAACACCAAACACGTTTTTCAAACTACAATATTTGCACCATAATCATCTTCAGAAACAAAAATACGAAAAGCAGAAGAACTAAAACACAAACACACAATACACAAAAGAGATCACAATATGTCACGGCTTTGTTTATCTCTGTAAAAGTTCAACCTATTAATAGCAAATAAAATGCATTCCATAGCTGGTGTATATTAAAGCTTTAGTCACTTTCTGTAGTTGAAAACACTAACAAAAAAAGAAGACAACCCCCCCCCCATTCACACCTCACTCTCGCCTCACCTTGTTGCCATGGCAACGTAGGGCTCAGGCGATCTCATTATATGAAACTGTGCAAGCCTGGACAAACCGGTTCTGCCAGGTGAGACAAAAGACTGACATCCAAACAGCAGCCAAGAAGAAGGAGTGACAAAATACTTGCTGCCCTCTTCATCTTTGCTCTGAAAAACGTTTGCACTGTGAAAAACCGCTGATATTACTCCAGGGCCCTACAGGGTTTCATGATATGGTTGTAGTACTTTGGGTGTGTTCTGTTGTACTGAACAAGATCTGCAACAATTACATGTAATAATTCAGCTGTTAATATATTTATTATTCTAGTTTTTTTTTTTTTTTTTTTTTACAATAGGATAAAAGAGAATGCTTGGATTTTATTTTATTTTAATGAATGATAGATAATAAAAAAAAATCAAAAAGTGCACTAAGGACACGAAATCAATTCGAAATGTAAACGTGTGAAATTAAAACGTTTATTATATAACAACTCATTTAAAAAAGAAGAGGAAAAGAAAAAAAGAAAAGAAAAGTTTGTGATTCAGTGATTGCCACCGGGTCATCTGAAACATGAAGCTGGGGGAGCCTCTGCGGTATCTGAAACTTTATCCGCGGTCTCTGTGAAACTGTCAAAACAGACAAAAACAAGAAGTGAAAACTTCCGGTGATGCCTTTTCAAAATAATACTGTTTGTTTTACCAGGTCCTCCTGGAGCATTATACAAAATAATGAAGTAAAACATATATAATTATTTATGATTAATAACCATCACTTGCTGTGCTTTTTCTATATCAGTATGAGTTCTTGCAAGCAAAGTACTTGCAGACATTAAAAAACAAACAAACATTAAAACAGCCAAAGCTGGTGTAAATCAATGACAGGCATGCATTTTTACATTACACTTTGTTAACACATGCAGTGGTTTTTGGCAGCACTTTTCATATTGTGTACTCTGTCAGGTGTAAATGTCACGCATGAGCCCAGCTGTAAGACTCATGACCAGGTTGTTTACTTTAGAACAATATACCCAAGGAGTGGTCAGTATCAGCAATGAGTCATGTAAAGTAGGAGGCAGACACACACACACACACACACATACAGAAATGTTTGACTACTTTGCCATGCATGGTTTCAGCATCTTAAGCTTATGTTGCAGCTTTAGTGTTTAAGTGTTGTGACCATAACAGCAGGTGCTGTGGACAGATGCGATATTCTTACAGAGTTACTGTCTGCTTAAAAGTGCTGTATTTTGCCCCCACACAATCTCAATCTCAGATTATTACTTTGTGTGTCCATAATTGATTTTGAAACTTATCCTTCAATACTTTTGTGTTTAACTGTGCTGAGGAAGGCATGACTCAGCACAGACAATTCAGAGGTCTGCTTTTTTTTGTGGGCCTTTTTGTTCTTGCTCCATCAAAGGAGAGTTCACGTGAATGATTTGCTGCTGAGTAGGATGCAACAAGAATGTCGAGCAAATCGTCTGTAAATCTGAGCTCACCCTGTTCTCCTGGAAAATAACTGCATGTTTCCCATAGGTGAAGGAGAACCTATCCCGGGTGGAGGTGATCAAGTATCTCGTTGTGCTGTTTATGAGTAACAAAGGAACTATGAAATCCTTTGCAAGTTGGATGCAGCTACTGCAGTGATCCGGTCACAGTACAATACTATGGGCATGAAGAGTGAGCCAGGCCAAAGGCAAAACTCTTGATTTACCAGTCAGCCTGCATTCCTACACTCATCTACGGTTATGAAATTTGCGCAATCACCAGAAGTTCTCTTTGTAGGGTGGCTGGATTTACCAATCAGGTGAGACATTTGGAAATCCTGGAGGAGCTAAGAATGCCACACACTAAGGTGGCTCAGACACCTGCTCTGTGCATCCTTCTTTTATCAGTAGAGGCCAGCTGGCTCAGGGGCCAGCCAAGAATTTACACGAGACAGTACATCTCCTCACTGGCCTGTGAGCAGCTATGGATCCCCCACATGGAGTCGGAGGAAGTTTCTATGTACATATGGGAACTCTTGGAGGAAGTTACTAGATACATGAACACTTGGATGTCTGTTATTACTGAGACCCAGAGACAGACCCAACAGACAGAAGATGAATTAAACAGTACAAAAAATGCCTTATACAAGTTATCCTTTCAAAATATTACATACATAAAATGACATAAATCTTGCAGGCAAAATGTACATTAAATGTAGAAAATGTTCAAAATACATACATATAAATTGACCTTCAATTGAGTTGTATTTTTATGTATAATATTAGTGTGATTGATAGCATTAATAAATTTATGCACAAGCAACATTTTAACATTGTGAAGCTGCATGTTGCATGCAACATATCAATATGGGCTGCATATTTTAAATAAGTTTCCAATTTAACATATGTATTTTTACAGTTCTTTGACACTAGGGATTAGAATTTAAAGAAAAAAATCATAAATATGTTTCATGTGACAGGATAAGCCAAAGAGAATAGAAGGATTGGTTGGATAGATGGATGGATGAATGGATGGATGGATGGATGGATGTTTCTGTGGTCTATTTGGTCTGTTTTATATCCCCATAACTGTAGGTTATTAACCATAGATGATAGAGAAATCTAAAAAGCAAATAGTAACCACTTAAATAATATGCATAAAGCAGGAAAATATAAGTTTACGGTTGATGTTTCAGTTTGTTTTATATTTGAATACAAATTGTGACGACATGCTTTTATTTCGTTGGCTCAAACTTGTAACTTCCGGTGCGGCTGCGGTTGTTTGCCGCTGTCTTGCGGCAGCTTCGCTCGGACCGCATTCCAGTTACGGCGTTTCGAGCGGATCGCGGACGCGGAACATTCCTGTGTAGGCGCGGTGGACTTTCCTGAAGTGAACGTTGTTTCGTGTGGGCTGGAAAAAAGGCGTTTAAATTCGGTGTGAGTGTGCGCTAATGAAGCTGCTGGTGCGCTACAGCAGCGGTTAGCCGCTGTCAGCAGGTGCAGTGCAGAGGAGAAAAAATGGCCCGGGGAAAGAAATCTGAACCTGTACCTGCTCGTCTTCAGGGAGTGTGACAGTCTGATTGGAGGTAAGAGATTCATTTTGTTTGTCTTGAAAAAAGAAGCAAACAAAACTTTTATTGACAAAGGTGCTGGTAGGGATTACTGATTTATAAAGGCTGGTGAAGGTCTTTAAATGAGCGTCCAACACTGCAAGTATGAAACACCCTTTAAAGTTAACTTTAAGGTGCGCGTCCGTACAAATAAAGAGAAGTGGCGTGTCTAAAATATATTCTGACAGCTTTAGTGACTCATATACTAAATAAACACTAAGCTGCTTAATAATGAGTTTACTACTGTGGGTCTTTGGCTGCTTAATAATGCACTAACAGTTTGATTTCAGTGTTTTTGGCCATGGCGGGCTGTTGCCGGTGGTGCTACCGCACTTGTGCGTGTTGTCTGTCAGAGGACGAGAAGAAAACCATAGCTGTGGACAAAGAAATCAAGAGGATCCTGAAGCAGCAGAAGAAGAAGGAGAGAAGAGAGATTAAAATCCTCTTGCTGGGTCAGTAGAGCGCCACACACCGCTGTTGGTTCATGCAAAAAAGAGGACAGGTCAGACAATTAAGACTGAAATCTGATAAGACACCAGAGGGTACATTCTGCATACAAATCAAGATGTTTGACCTGTTTGGTGGCCTGCAGATGAGTGCCAAAACTATGTAAGGCATGTGTCACCATGTGAGTATGTGACGAATGATCTAGGTTGGGATTGGTTATACACCCAGAAAACTACTTGAGACACACAGCCCAGAAACCTACAGCTCCATTTTTTTTAACAGCTAGTTTAACAAGTTGCTGACTGGCTGATTTTCAGGTAATTTCAGCTTTCAGGGAGAGGATATGAACGGGCTCAAAAGCTGGATTAAAAAAGTACAGTGAGCTGAAATCATAGGTGAAATATTTACATTATAAATGGTTTAGTTGACAGAAAGACAATTAGTTGACTTATCCTGACTGCCATAGGGCGCAAGGAGGAGGGGCGCACCCTGAACAGGTCGCCAGTCTGTCTCTGAAGAACCAGTTCACCTAACTCCATGCCTTTGGACTGTGGGAGGAAACCAGAGCAGAGAGACCTCACTCAAACACATATGAATGAAAATAGGAATCAAGAACTCAGTACGAACAGTAATCAAAAACACAGGGCACTAAAACAACAGTGAAAGCAAACAGAAAATACTAAAATAACAAATGTAACAAACTGAGGTGGAACAGAACATACGTCAACTTTTTTTTCTCATTCAGTGGTTCTCCAACAGAGGTACTTCACTTCCATTTGACTCACAGCCCAGTAATGAACTGCACAGTGGAAACCTGCGACCTGAATTTCACCTGAGTCACTTTGCAGTTTTACTGTGGTTTGTGTAATTTCCTGTAAGGGTGTGATGGGTTTTTTTTTTTTTTTGCTAATGAGTGAGATAAGCTAATAAGTGGATACACAATTTAAGAGCAGTAAAAATGATTTAATTATATTTGATAATCAGGTCTGTATCACGTCTTCCCTGTTTCAGTGTGAGTGCTCGTTTTGGTGCTTATAGTCTCCTTATCATGCTACTTTATGTTTTCTTTTGACAAGACAACTTGTTACATTTTCACGTTTGGGTTTCATGTCTTGCTGTGTTCTTGGTGTCAGGTTGGTTTGTGCGTTATTGTTTGTATTTTCCCTTGTGTTTTCCTGATTTAGTCCTCAACTGTGTTCATCTTTTGTGCTTTGCCAAGTTAATCTTGTCTCCCTGTTCACTTGCGGCTCTCTTGCTGTCTTATTTTGATAGTGTCTTGTCTCACATGCCTTGAGTTTATTTCTACTTCCTTTGTCTCTTTATCTGTGATTAATTTCAGCTGCTCTCCCACCTGTTGCCTGTTCCCTTGTCATCACGTGTGTGTGTGTGTGTGTATATATATTTTCTCAGTCTCCCCTTGTCCGTTGTTGCCTGCTCCCTTGTGGGTGTGTGTTTCTTAGTTTTGTGTTTCCTGCTGATTCCTAGTTTCTGGATCATTTGCTATTGTTCAGTATCTTTGTCTTTTTTTAATGTTGTGAAAGAGCTCAGCATAAAAGCCGCTTATTATTGTTATTGTTTTTAAATAGCACGTCCTGTTTGGCAGCTTTTACAGTCCAAATCATGATCTGAATGCACTGTTGAGCCAAACACATTTGCTTTTCCCTGATGAACTCTATAGGCTCCTCCTGTCAGTGTTTTGCTTTTTCTTTTATTTATTTATTCATTGTTATTATTATTTGCATGTATACATGTGCAATACAGTGATACCAATGCTGAGAGGGAGGAAGAAAAAGAGAGAAAGAAAAAGAAAAAAGGGGGAGAAAATAAGAGAAAGTACAAGTTCTTAATCAACTGCTGCACATGCAAATTAATGGCACATCCCGATGGCAACCAAGTGCGCACCCCATAAGAGGAAGGAGAGAGGCCCTACATGGAGCCCTGAAGTCCAAAGGGTAAGAGACACAGAGGCAAGGGACAGCCCACCCTGCCAGAGGCCAGTCATCCTGGTATGAGCTGAGAACAGAGCCTCAGGGCCCCAGGGGCTCGTGAACTGCCCGAAACCCAGCAGAGCTTCTTTACTCTGAAAATCTTCACTGTGGAAGCTGTTTTCAGGGACCTAAAACACAGTTTATGTGTGTACAAAAGGTCAAAATGCATATAAAAAGCAGCATTTTGTAAAATACCCGTGTATGTGTGGACAGGGCTTGAGGACAGCAGAATAGGCAGCAAACAGCAGCATATACCACCTTTTAAAGGTGCTGTGATAAACATACAGTAAACAGCTGCACATCCAGTAGTCACAAACAAACATATATATATTTGGAGTCACATTTCTAGCAATAAGAAAATTATTATCCATAATCATATATATGAGAAAGCTGCAGACCAAAGATATTCTATCTGCGAGCTTTGTCTTTTTTTTCTTTTACTGAGCCGATGTGCCTGGTGAAATTTTTTTAGATCTTTTTCTTTAAGACCAAAGCAGTGACCTGAAAGGTGGTGAAATGTTCTGGGGAATGGATGATTTAATTTTGCTTTACAAAAATAAAAGATTCATATTTCTAACTTATTAATTCATATTTTTTAGAAAGGTTGAAAAATTAGAAGATCTACATCTCATTATCACTAAAATGATGATAAGTGAAATTATTTATCTGTCTATCTATAGATAGATATAGATATCATACTCAAACCTGATTATGTTAAATTACATCAGGTAGCATCATTGTCCTGTGACTGATAAATGCTTTAATCTTCCCCCATAATTACAATATCCACATTTTTTCCTGGGAATGCACTGCACTGCACGTCTGGCCATTTTTAAAGCACCATTATTTTTCTGTTTAAAAAACTATAATCCAGTTCTTGTAATTTGATCTCATCTTTGGACTGAGGAAACTTGTAGAAAACCTTATAGAAAAAGAGAGGCCACAGTCGAGTTAAATGAATTATTTCTACTTTAAGTATTTTTGTAATTTATTACCTCTCCTGTTTGTTGCCTCAGGAACTGGGGAGAGTGGAAAAACCACCTTCATCCGACAGATGAGAATCATTCACGGGCGAGGCTTCTCAGAGGAGGAGAGGAAGGCCTTCGCCAAGTGCATCTACCAGAATATCTTAACTGCCATGCAGGCCATGACAGGAGCCATGACCACACTCAGAATCCCTTACTCCAACCCGCAGAACGAGGTAGACGCAGCATAAACACACATGTGCGCACCCAGTTACACATGAACGCTTATTCATAAACACAGATGCGAACACAGGTATGCGTGTGTCTGAGCAGAAGCGCATTCCCAGGATTCGTGAGATTACGCTCGCACTGAAGCAGAAGCATCAAACACATGGCACAGACACTCTTCTGTAATAGCTGCCAACTTTATTATAAACATGCACAAATCTTAGTACAAAGCATCTGTTGAGGGATTAATTACACAGAACATTCAATACATCATGAAATCTCCTCGCACTAAGAATCTCTTGCTGTCCTCCAGATGTATGCCAAGCAGCTGGAGGACGTAAACACAGTACAGGTCACCCAGCTGGAACGGGGTAACGTTGATGCAATCCGCCGCCTCTGGGCAGACCCGGGAATACGGGTCTGTTACAGCCGCCGCTGCGAGTACCAGCTCCTGGACTCTACAGAGTAGTGAGTAGCTGTGCTTTGCTAGAAGTCAAAACTGCACCACACCTGCCGTTAGGGCTGGGATTTATAAAGTGTGTGTGTGTGTAATAAGTATTGGAACATGCCTCTCCTTTAAATCTTTGGATTCAGGTGTTTTCAGTCCCATTGCAACAGGTGTATAAAAATCAAACACCTAGCCCTGCAGTCTGCCTTTACAAACATTTGTGAAAGTATGGATTGGTTTCAAAAGCTCACTGAAATCAAGCGTGGCATTGTATTAGGATGCCACCACTGCAGTTTGTGAAGTTTCTTCCTTCCTGCAAATTCCACAATCAGAGCCGTAAGTGGAATTCTTGCAAACTGGATGTGTTTAGGAACCACAGCAACTTAGCCACAAAGTCGCAGGCCATGTAGAGCTACAGACCAGGGTCTCCGACTCCTGAGGTGAACAGTGCATAAAAGTCACTTGTGTTGTGCTGACTTAATAACTGAAGAGCTCTAAACCTCCTTAACATCAGCACAAAAACTGTGAGCCGGGAGCTTCATAGCATGGGTTACAATGGCCGAGTAGTTCCTATAGGTGTAATGTTTAAGTGGCCTAGTAATTTTATCCATGTAACTATTTGGATTTGTGCTGCAACTAAAGGTCATCATCATTATTTATCAGTGTGCTCATTTTTTAGAAATTTCCCAGAGCCAAGGTAAGGCATTTTCAGGTTACTTGTTTGACTAGACACTCAAATCACAGAGAAAAAAATAAATCCTTTTAATCAATTGTCTTAGCCTATTGTTTGGGGTGAAAAATTTCCCCACATTGAATCAGTAATGACTGCAAAGCTATAAGTCCAAAATGAACAACATTGGCAGAAACCTTAACAATGACGAGGATGCAGCAACAAGCAGGGGAAACTCAGGACTTAAATGTACAATAGGGCTGATGAGGGAAGTGGACACATCTGGGAACACAGGTGAACCAAATTACACTGACAAGACAAGGGGAAGCAAACTGAACACAACACACAGATACAAGACGACTGTCAAAATACAACAGGAAACAACTAGACGGCAACAGGAACACAGACTAAGACACAAGAACTTGACAAGAGAACAGAGGGTAACCATAAAGCACAGAGATAAGACCGTCACAGTAAAACAGGAACAACGGGAAACAATGACTAGGCTAAACTCAAAACTAAAACAAACAGAATCTAAACGATAAGAAAACTAATAAACATTATCAGAAAAATAACAAAACTTAACCTAAGGACACAAAACACTGGGCCACCAGCCCAGGATCATGACAGTGGGACTGATTCTATTAAAGCTGTTCTAAATATACACAAATGCACCACCACGAAATCTGATGCAACAACAGAGAAGCACAACAAATCCTTCATCCATTTTAGTCATATTATTAGCAGTGAATGGGTCATATCCAGATAGGAAGAGGTTAAAGTTGTTTACAAAACAGTGTTTTCGGTTTGTGCTTCTATTGAGATCATTATTTGATTTGATTTGACATTCATTTGAATGTCTGTTGGTTGAATAAATCATAATGGACATTTTTGGATAGTTTATTGACCAAACAATGAATCTATTTATTCAGAAAATAATAAATAAAACACTCATGAAAACAGTTGTTAGTTTTGATCCTGAATCACTTATCCAGTTTGTAATACGGGGCAATTTTTTGATATGTTCTAGGTCCCCTTCAGCCTTTTCTTTTAAGCATTTTTGCATTTGCTCCATCTTTATTTGTCACTGAACTTGTACTTTGTACTTGTCATTGACGGAGGAGTCTTTGGGTTTTGTAGCTACATCTGTTGGGATACAGGAAAAGATTTAACACACAGTAGGTGTGAGCCTTACGCTTAAAGTATTTCAAGTGTCACAGAACAAAGCGTGGGCTCAGCCTGCCTCTGTTTTCTCTCCTTTATACTGTCGTTCTGTTCTGTGTTTACCCGGCAGTTCAATCATCGTGGTGCAGGCTTGATAAGGGACAGGCAGTCAACATTAGCTAATGACAGCTTGTATCAACATGAACTATAAAGCTGTGGTCTGTACAGAGGCTGATGTTGACTCGCTCCACTCCCTTCTTGTGTTTTTAATCAGTTTTTTTTTCCTGTCATCACCGGTTCATCATAAGTCTTGTGTCACTTCAGTTTGTTTTACTGTCTTTGCCGGATGCAAAGTAAACAGATGCAATATGTTTTAGTGGAAATCTCCTGTAGCGTGAGAAACCGATTTTTGTTGTTGTTGTTGTAAAGTTTCTCTTTTCTTTTTGGCCCCTCGCGTCTCTGCTTCAGCTACATGAATAATCTGGATCGCATCGGTGCCCCGGACTATATCCCCACAGAACAAGACGTGCTGCGAGTTCGATTCCCCACCACGGGCATCCACGACTACTCCTTCACCATTAATACCATCACACTAAGGTGACCAATCCTCAGATTTCTAACCTCTCACAGGGACAAATCCAATACCTTCACTATTCACTGCACTGTGAAAAAAAATACTATTGAGTCTTGCAGAGGCTTTGTCTGCGCACGCCTGTTTGGACGCAATAGGATCACTTTTCTGATTGCTTCTGTACAGAGCTCATGTGGGTTTTATTTTGAAAATGTGTAGGCACTCAGACTAAGCTTTGACAACAAATCCAAAGTTTGTTTCTAAAGGACATTGTGTTCCTACATATTATGACACAGGCTCTTAAAAACATTGATAGTTGATCTAGTAAGTGGCGTTTTCTTATTTTCTTTCATTTATATACACTGTTACGGGGGGGTTATATTAAACATAGCTAAAGTTTCACTGTATATTTACAAGTAATTCCTATGAGCCAAAAGCTCAAGCGCTTGGTCTCAGACATTTTTTTTCTTAATTCAGATCTTTATGGTGTCACAGAGAATATGGCTTTGAGCACAGCAGCCCTAACCGTCACTGCTCAAATCTTGTGCTTATGAGGGGCAGCCAATCAGAAGAACACTGGCTTAAATTGAGGTCGGCCTTAAAGGCAGAGGGTTTAAAACAGCTTGTTTTAGAACTGAGCGGCTGCACCAAGGCCCAGTATAAGATAAATAAGGTTTATTTTAAACTGTGAATCATGCAGAGCTTATCTGGTAGAGTCTAAGAATACAAACATGGAGCTGATACTGAGCATAATAGGTCCAATTTAAACTGAAGAGAAAATATATCTGAATCAGTTAATGGCAAAATAAAAGAGTGAATGAAAGAGAATGAGGCATATTTGTGCATCGTATTCTGAAAAGGACATCACTTCATATTGCAACTCATTTGCAGCTGTGTGAACGACATATATGGATGTGAGGGCAGCATGTAAGCACTGGCAAAGTGGAAAGTGCTTGTTTTTCTTGCCTTTGTGCATCAGCACATTAGAGTTCATGAAGGGTTTCTTAATTATTAGTGCATTTTGTGTACAACTATTCCCAGCCTGCATGGGCACAGAAGACCAAAAGAGGCAGATGAAAACACATGCCGAATGACTCCCACACGTAGTTTCAAATAATAAAAGAAAGTCAAAAAAAAAATAAGAAAAGCTACATGAACATTCAATCCAATCACATCTTCAAGCTAAATTTTCACAGATGTCAAAGTAACTACTTGTTAAACAGTCAATTTCAAGGCTTTTTTGACAAAGTAATCAAACTTAAACTCAAAATTATTATTTGTGCACCAGACTAAAGTTCTGGGGCCTTCTTCAGAAACCTTCTGAAATTATTCACCTAACTTAGTAGAGTCACAGCTTATGAATGGTTTGGGAAACGCTCAGAGGAAGGGAACTTTAGCTCAGTGAGGAGGTGTGTCTGACCCCATTGTTAAGTATGATGTTTTTTTCAAAAGGTGAGATCATGGACACAAAATGGCCAGTTATAAAAAGGCCTAATTAAATAAATTAGTATCCATTAAGACATGCTGTAATAATGAATAGTATTTCATGCAGTGAACAGCTTTGTTGAATAAATTGAATGCCATATTTCACCCAGTCACTTGTGCATTCACATGTGGAAAGTTGATACATTAATTTGCTTCATTTGCAAATTTTTGTACTTAATTAATTTCATATTAAAAAGGGAATTAGCTTGTATCAGTTGCGCGAAGACGCAGAGGAAAACCTGTATGTTAATGAATGCCTTTTTGTGTGATCTCATGCAAGATTCTGTCATAGTTTTTGCATTTTTCTAGTTGTCAGATGTCTTACTGTTTTTGATCACTACCATTTTTGGCATTACAGTGTTATTGTTAAGCACATCTTCAGTGAGAGCCCTGCTTGATCTAATGAGCAGCGTTTCAGTGACTCTGCCATTTGGCATTTTGTGAATATTTCTCCTGCTTCTTTGTGTTTATCTTGATGCATACATTCTTCTTCTTTTTTTTTTTTTTTTACACCCTTCCTTCCTCTGATAGGATTGTAGATGTCGGTGGTCAGAAGTCGGAGCGGCGGAAGTGGATCCACTGCTTTGAAAACGTCACCTCCCTCATCTTCCTGGCATCTCTCAGCGAGTACGACCAAGTCCTGGAGGAGAGAGAGACGATTGTAAGAGCGTCTGTGGGCATCAGAAATGAAATGAACACAAAAGTTTATCTAGCAGATAACTTACCCGCTCTGTCTGCTCAAGTACAACATTGTTAGAGACAAATGTACTTAAAATATTACTAGTAAAGTATGTACAGCTAATTCTAACAGCTTTGGATATGTTCTTCAGACTTAGTGCAGATAGTAATTGGGAGATCTGAGTGGGTGAGACTGAAGTAAGGCACTGTATTTTTGGGTGAGGCATACGCTTGAATAGATATGTTTTCAGTAGATAATAAATACTGTAACAGATTATGTCATATAAAGGTAGTGTATTATTACAAGCAATCATAAATGTGTCTGTCAATGCAGTCATTCTATCGCTTCACCAGCAGGTCTCACTCTTGTACAAGAAAGCCTCTCTCTTATCTCCTCTCAGCCTCTGCAGCCCCCTGCCGCCTTCTTCTTCCCTCCCATCCTGTCACTGATCCGTTTATCTCACCCAGACACTTTCTGGTCTGCCATCACATTTATTAACCTCCACAGCGGTCCATATGCTGCCCATAAACAACCCATTTCCTCTCTTCCTCCACGCTTCATCCTCAGCCATCTAAACTTTTGGTTTCTCACTTCAAGTAAAAATTACTGTATTTCTTTTATGTTCACCAAAATGTGCTGCCTCCGTGATGGTACTCTCTCTCTCTTCCTCAGAACCGCATGCAAGAGAGTCTGGCTCTGTTCTACACCACCATTCATTCCCAGTGGTTCCATAGCACGTCCATCATCCTCTTCCTCAACAAGACTGACATCCTGGCTGATAAGATCAAAACTTCAGACCTGCAGAAATACTTTCCCAATTTCATAGGTCAGCTGGTCTTCTGTTTGTTTTTATTGATGTTATATATAGTGCCAGCAAATATTGGACAACTGAGATTTGGTTGATGAAACAGTTTGTTGGAAAAAGAGGAACTTAATTTAGTTTATTTGAAAGCAATTAGTGAAGATTTGCATTTTGGTTTTTTTTTTGGATTGTTGGTCACACTGTGGCATGTTTGTGAGCGAGTGTGCTATAGCTGGGGCAGAATCTGTGGTTGTGTTTCTTTTGTGAGTGCAGACAGTCGTGGTGAATGTAGTATTGGTGAGGAGCAGTGACAGTGCTAAGGGTTTGAAATTTGTGACTCAGTCTGACGCTCTGCCTCAAAGTGGAGTTTCAGACATTCAGATAAGAAATTACAACAGCATTCAAGGCTGAGCCCAGTCAGCAGCTGGATTTCATCGCTGTCAACAATTACAGGTGCAGCTCATTGTTTGCAAGCTTTCATTTTCATCGCAGCGTGGACACAATCATTTTTCTGTGACATGAGGGCTGTGATGCTATTTTGCTTCAGCCAATTTGCTTTGAGCATGCAGCAATTTGATCACATCCTTCTACACCTGGTGGAAAATGTGCCATTTCCAAAAACGTATCTGCAAAGTGATTTCAGCCGCAGTATGTTTCCTAATTCTAAACTTGAAAGTGTCTCCCTCCATCGCTGTCACTAAGGCCACCAAATGTTATTTTTTGCTCATCCTTCTTGTTTTCCTTCCTTCCTTCCTTTATTTAATTTTTTCTTGCATTCCTTCCTTCTTTCTCACCATCTTTGCCTTCTTCTTTCCTTTTTTCCTTCCTTTGTACCATCTTTGCCACCTTCCTTACTTCTTTCTTGCCATCTTTATCATGTTCCTTCTGTTCTTCCTTTCTCCTTCTTTCTCACTATCTTTGCCCACTTTCTCCCTTGCTTCCTTCTTTCTCACCATCTTTTACCTTCTTCTTTCCTTTCTTATTTTTCATCATCTTTGCCCTCTTCCTTCCCTCCTATCATTGCGTCCTTGCTTCTGATTTTTTTTCCCATTCTTCCTACTTTTTCCATCTCTCCTTACTTTGTTTCCTTCTTTATTTCTTTCTTGTAGATGAGTCACTTCAGGTACTCTGTGTGCTTAATGATGAGGTTGCAGCCTTTAACTCTGCTGGTGTGAGACGCTGCAGGGTGCCCCCCTCACCCCCCTCACCCCTCACACACCTCCACTCTCTCTCTGTAACCCATGGCAACCACAGACAGTGCATCCTGCAAGCCCCACACCCCCACCTGAATACCCCCAGGTGTATGTGTGTGTGTGTGTGTGTGTGTGTGTGTGTGTGTGTGTAAGACTGGAAATTAGGGACTGAAAGTAAAAATTTGCACATGTGTTTATGTGAAGTGCATACACTTTTTACCACTAGCATTAGCAGGGTAAAATAATGACTCACACAGGGTCAAGCTCTTTGATGTCAATTTAATCTTAAGGACAACTGTGAGGAGCTCGTACTAGAAGCTGCTATTTGCCGGTAATGTGGCTGTTTTCCAGTGTAGAGACAGTGTGGTCCTTATTATTGCTACGGTGACTACTTTTGAAGGTTATACCTGTTAAAAATCCCTACAGTCTTATACTGAAACTGAATTTAACTTGCTCTGGAAACAATATTATTATCAAGAAGTGATTCCAATGATTCACCATTTACAGCTTTTCAGATATTTTATTTACAGCTTTTTTTCAGCTCAGCGTAGGTCTGGAATTACAGTATTTCTGAACTGCTAAAACATGTTTGCTGAATCCACCACCCCTTTTCTCAAAACTTTAAACACAAATCCAAAAACTCAAATTACATTCACAAAACCCCATACCTTTCTGTCAAAACCAAACTATCACCTCAAAAATGTGTGCAGATCACACACAAACAGCAAGTAAGAACACAATTGCCGCAGAACATATGGTAGACACTGCACCAAATAATCTAAGACACAGCATCCAGGGCATGTAGTCAACAGGAAATGATTTTTCCAAGTGCATACAGTGAAACACTGCCATAGTCAGAGTGACATGACAGTGCTGAATGTAGACAAACAAAAAATAAAAATAAAAAGCAAGACACAGATTCAGTCTGCACGATCATGTCTCTGTGTGGGGTCCAGCTGGAGGACCCCATCCACATCACATGTAATGTATTCCCTAGCCAGGCAATGGGGGAAAAAAACCCCTTGTGTACCAAATCCAGCCTTGACGGGACTCAACAGTAACGTCGTCACAGGCGTGTTCCGTTGCCTCCAATATATCCTCCCTGGTGTAGGGCTGTCGGTCAAACACCTTGCACCTCCACGCAGAAAAAAACTCCTCTGATACTACTCCACTGTCTAAACAAAACTACTGCAGCATCTGTGTGCAGCACAAGGTAAACACAGACAGGGATTATGAGCAAGACGACAAGTATGCACTTTGTTTTCTTTTATCTGTGATATGAACTGATGCAAAGCAGCAAGTTCAGCCTTAGGGCCCAACCTAATTCACGACCGCATCGCTTTTCTCATGTAATACACACCATGCAGTGAAATAGCGGTAGAAAACTTTATGCCGAGATGACAGTCACGCCCTTCTGACGCTTGCATCATGCGTTCTTGGTTCTAGACCAGCTAACTTGCGGTGCTGGAGTTGAATCCATTTTTTGGCCGAGCACTGGGTGTGTTCGCGGTGGAAAAAACGGTTTGAACATTGGCACCGGCACCTGGTCAGTGGAAAAAGGTCCTACTGGATTGAGGAAGGGTCTGTAAAGTGGATGGAACACTTTCATGAAGTGCTGGTTGTTTGTGAACCACTCGTGTATCTGGACTGCACGGTGAAAGTTCATATTGTCCCAAACTATGATGTATACAGGAGGCACTGCTTGCTGATCCAGCTGTTCACGCACAGCCACGTGATCCTGTAGACCATCCAGGAATGTGAGGAGATGTCCAGTGTTGTATGGTTAGCATGGTGGTGGAGGACCCCCAGTTACCAATGGCTGCACAGAGGGTGACATTGCCATCCTGCTGGCCACGGACTTCCACAATGGCACGGTGACCGATTATGTTCCTGCCCCTCTGCCTCCTTTTCACCAGATTGAACCCTGCCTCGTCCATGTAGATATATTCATGGGTCCTTCCATGGCATCCAGTTCAAACACTCTGGAAAATAGAGATTTGGGATAAAAGGTAGTTTACTGTAGGTGATACGGAAGGACAGACACCTGGAACAGTGTATGTACAGCATGTGCATTCCTGAAGTATGTGGGTTACAATATGGTTTACAGTACTGTAGAAGTAGCAACTGCAACTACTGGCCCATGTTGACAGTGGGCCGATGAGCATAGGATCGTATTGGGTATTCAGTCCTGGGTGTGTGTGTGTGTGTGTGGGCTACACTTACTTGCACATACTGGTATTGTAGATCTATGACTCTTGGAGAGTTGCGTTCAAAGGGTACTCTGTACACCTGTTTCATGCTGAGTCTGTTGCATTGGGGGACCCGGTCAATGGTTGACAGTGACACACTGTTGAATCCATCAAAGCTGCCCTTGTCTGCTATCACTCTCTGCTGGATCTCACAGAGACGGGTGGCATTGTTCTGTAGGGCCATGTCAACGATGAGTGCTTCCTGATGTTGCATGAAAAGGGCACTCCTGCCACCCACATGTGGTCATTGTTCAATTCTGGAAAAGGGGGAATGAACATTGCATTGTAATGAACATCACAGTACTTGCAGCGTTGCATCCTGTGTGTCAAATATCATCCCATGGACGAAGACATGGTGTACAATGGTTGCCCATATCTCATCGGTGATAACTGTTCTCAGTTGTCCTCGTCCCCTTCCTCCTCGTCTGCCACCTCCCACATGCACTCTTCCTCCTCTGCCTCTCTTTATGTGTCTGTCCATTGTGTCTGCATGACATCCCACAAGCTGCTTTGCAACCCAGCAAATATACATCCATATATGGATGACTCCTCCACGAATCGCCACTTTATCGTGGTGGAGGGGTTTGTGTGTCCCAATGATCCCAGGAGCTATGTTGTCTGGGGGCTTGTCCCCCTGGTAGGGTCTCCAATGGCAAATTGGTCTTGGATGAGGGGCCAGACAAAGAGCGGTTTTTGTCATGTGGCAGAACGCTGAACCAGCTCTTCATCCTCTCGAAGATATTCGAGTGTGTGTGGGAGGTTGCCCATCCAGTCTACATGTCTTTTGTGGACTTGGAGAAGGCATTTGACCGCATCCCTCGGGGTATCCTGTGGGAGGTGCTGCGGGAGTATGGGGTGTGTGGCCTGTTGTTGCGGGCCATTCAGTCCCTGTATAACTGCAGTGAGAGCTTGGTCCATGTTGCCGGCAATAAGTCGGACTCATTTCCTGTGGGTGTTGGACTTCGCCAGGGCTGCCCTTTGTCACCGATTCTGTTCATAATTTTTATGGACAAAATTTCTAGGTAGCCAAGTGGCCTCAGACTCTCATCTCTGCTCTTTGCGGATGATGCAGTCCTGTTGGCTTCATCAGGTAGTGGCCTCTAGCTCGCAGTGGAACGGTTCGCAGCCAAGTGTGAAGCAGCTGGCATGAGGCCATGGTCCTCAGCCAGAAAAGGGTAGAATGCCCACTTTGGCTCAGGGATGAGTTGCTGCCCAAGGTGGAGGAGTTCAAGTATCTCTGGGTCTTATTCACAAGTGACAGGAGAAGCCAACGGGAAATTAACAGACGGATCGGGGCTGCATCTGCATGACAGATCAGTGCGGATGCTGCACTGATCTGTCGTGGTGAAGGGGGAGCTGAGCGTAAAAGCGAAGCTGTCGATTTACCGGTCGATCTACGTCCCTACCCTCACCTATGGTCGTGAGCTCTGGGTAGTGACTGAAAGAATAAGATTGCGAATACAAGCATCAGAAATGAGCATCCTTCAAAGGGTGGCTGGCCTCTCCCTTAGAGATAGGGTTAAGGACCACAACCATTCAGGAGGGGCTGAAAGTTGCTCCACCACATCAAAAGGAGCCATTTGAGGTAGTTCAGGCATCTGACTAGGATGCCTCCTGGGCGCCTCTTGGGTGAGGTGTTCCAGGTATGTCCAAGCAGGAGGAGGCAGACCCAGGACACCCTGGAGAGATTATATCTCTCAGCTGGCCTCGGAATGCTTTGGGGTCCCCCTGGATGAGCTGATGGAGGTGGCTGGGAGAGGGAGGCCTGGGCTTCTCTCCTTAGGCTGCTGGCCCAGCGACCTGGCCCTGGATAAGCAGAAGAAAATGGATGAATAGATGGATATATGCATGAGGATGGATGGTGAGGTAACAAAACAAAGTTATACCAGTTAAACTGACTGACTTTAGAAAATAATACAAAATCTGAAGTGTTACAGGCTACTTTCATATGTACAACAAAAATCATTAAATACTGAAATCTGAAAAGATGGAATAGCACTGTTGATTTGGGGTTCAGTGCAGGATGGTTTATTCATTTTGTAAGAACAGTCCACTAATAAGGGGTCCTGGGATCCTTTAAAGGTATTTATGTTTGACGCTAAATGGGATTTAGAACTTAGCGAAAGGATTACAACATTAATCAAGATAAAATAAGTAATAATTTCACATAATTATTAATTTGGGATCTTATTTGAACTGTGACAATGTTGTGCTAGTGTAAGTTTTCCATCAGGGTATTTTTACCACTTTTGCTTATTGCTCTTATTGCTTTACAGTCACACCAGCCTGGTGACTTGACAGAGATGGTTATCAAACAATGACTAGGTAGTATTCACTGAAATAGAAAACATAAGAAAAATGGCTTCTGGCTGTGATCACCTTTTTATTCATTTTGCATATGTGAGCTGCTGTTTAACTGGCCAAAAAACACCAGCTGGGAATTTAGAAAGACCTTTTTCTAAGCTAACAGCATTTTCATGTTGGATTACTGATGCACAAATGCTGAAAGTTCTCTCTAAATTCAAAATGCCTCATTATGCTGTCTAATATAATTTCTAGTCTCACCCTTAGTAACATTTTCTGATGTCTTTATCTTTCTCCTCCATCAGTCAGTTTATTCCACCCAGATTCATCTGTTTGTTGTCCACCTCCATCCTCCACCTCCCCTCTTTAATAGGTAAGAGGCAAGACCCCGAAGAGGCCATGAAGTTCATCCGCAAGTTGTACGAGCAGCAGGCAATCAACCACAACAACCGGGAGGAGTGGAAGACTCTGTACCCCCACTTCACCTGTGCCACAGACACCAACAATATTCGCAAGGTCTTCAGTGACGTGAAGGACACGGTGCTGCTCAAGTCTCTCAGGGACTACGGGATTATCTGAACTTTTACCAAGCAATCAAAGCCAGGAGGAAAGATGGTTCACGTCTCTTTTTGGACTGTTTACTTCTAAGAGTGAAGGCCAAAATGTGATTTCTCTTTTTCACATAAAAGTCCTTCTAAAGTGTGGAAGTCAAACCATCAGCCTTGCTTAATGTTTCTGTTCCTAGTCCTCCTCTCTTCCTTCATTTTAATAAAGAAGCAAGTGATGATATAAAGTACTTTTCTCTCATCTCCAGCACTATCACAACTTTACTGTCATCCTTTTCCTCTGTTCAGGAAGTATTTGAAACACATAATGAGGAGCTAGTAAACACTCATTCCTCTCAGTTTGCAGCTTTTTGCCCAATTTGATGGTTCGCTTTTTTTTTTTAAGATGAAGAGGCGTTTGGGTCACGCCATGACTGAAGTGATCCATAATTGAAGCGGGAGCAGAGATGCTATGAAGTGCTGTGCCGTCAGAGTAATGACTTTTACAAGTGGAGATGGGGCCACACATGGATGCACCATCACTGCCACACATGTTAAATGCTTTATGTGTATCCAGCAGTTCCATTCAGGTACAGTAGAAGCTAATGCACACGCCAACACAAACTGTAAACACAGAGCATTACTGTTATGAGCTGTATGGGCAATATGGGTTACAAACCACTACACTCTTTATTATTAGATACCCTGAATGTCGGTGATGATGTCTTTCATTGTTTCTGAAACCCCGCCAGTGTGCCAAAATCCTTATTGATTTTAGTTATCTTTCACTGCCAGTATTTCTTTCATGTTATCTGTATTCAACACATTTGTCACCATCATTTGATGTGCAGAAATCTTTGCAGCTGCCAACTGTTGAGTCATCTTACAGTGCCATGACAGTAATATATGGCAGCAGGCTCGCCTTTGGTGACCGTGAGAGTTGGGACCCGGTGACTTGCTCTTAAATTGTATATTATGCAACTCTTATATTTAAGTGTGGACGAAAATGCAGATTGTATGTTCTAGTGAATCTGGACTGAAGTAAAAATTGTATAAACTGTTCAACAGGCAGAGCAAGCAAAGAAATACAAATGAAAGAAAGTTTAAAAGTGTTGAGGTTTACTTAGATTGACTTTTTTCAGCTTCTTAAATAATCGCATCTCCTTTAATTAAAGAAACTTGCATTTTTTTTAGTCAAACACTAATTAAAGTGTTCTGTAAAGCAGCTGCACTTTGGTTAAGGAGACAGCTATCATGAGTGATTAGTGAATCCATCTGTTGGAGCCTGAATCCTGACTGGCTCCTCTTGTGCTTTTATGATGCAAAAATATCCAACTGTTTGCTAACAAGTCTGCCTTATAAATAATATGTCCAAAATGTCTAAAAAAATCTGTTGCAGCAGGTTTAAGTGCTTAAAGAGGACATCTTGTACTTCAAGCTTTGTGATGCCACTGACAACAAATTACCTCTACTTGCCGTCAGATTGTTCAGACAAGGCCACAGAGATTCATCGTTTCTCTGGTCTTTGTTGCTAAGACCGCTCATTGGGTTTTTGGCATATGAATGTATTTAAGAAGTTAACATTTTGAGCAAAGAACGACATGCGAAATCCTACTGTTGTTTTCTGGAAGCTGGCCAGAAAACAGAGTGGGCTCACTGAGAGGAGGAGAGCACCAGAGTAAAGAGAGACCTGAAAAATAAATGTCATGTCCACTATAAATGTTGGAGATAGTCTCCTACTGCATTTGACTTTTAAACTTCCAATTTGTATACTGTAACAGACTAGAGCAGGTTTCTGTATTTGAATTTGTCAAGCATCAGTTTCTTCTTGCTCAGTATTTCTGTCAATACGCAATTCAAGCATTTAAATATGGCAGAAACTAAAGTGATGATGTGCTCTGTTATGTAAACGGCAATGCCTCGTTTCAGCAAAGCTCTGTGTAAGTCAGGGCAAATCAACTGGAAATGCATGGATTCCTTTGTTGCTGTATGAGCACAACATTTATGGGTTTTTTTATGGCTTGTATATTTTGAATAATTTGGATTTGGGAGAAGCTATGCTAAGTTGGGAAAGCTAACAAACTAACAGGCTATTCATGCACTACTACATTAACAGTCAATTTATATAATTATAAAATAAAGTACCACTATATCGTAGGTCGTTGTCATTGGAGGCACTTATTTCTTATAATACATTAATGGTCCTGTTGTTGCATTAATGTGCTGTTTGTATTCTTTAACACTGAACGGTGAAAAACTGCTGAAAGTTACCATGAAGACGAACATTTTCTTTTGCTGGACACCGCTGGGTTGTAATCCGTATAATTTACAGAGTTGCAGAACCAAAATAATTTATCCAACATGGAAATGCTTAAATCAACAGTTCCACTAACAGCCAGTAGAGGCTCCAAAAGTGAGTAACTCTCCTCTCATGTTAAAATGCCCAGCAACATTAAAAACTCGAGCCCGACCAATATAAGATTTTTGAGACCGCTACTGATATTTGTTGATTCAAGAATCCAATATTCTGATATATCGGCCAATATTTTTTTTCCTTTCAGATACGAGAGATTAGCAGGTGCAGGAGATTGTTAGGTGCAGCTATTTATTTACTCATTTATGCTCTGCTTGACTCTGCTCAGATCAGCTGATTATGTTTCCAAACACTTGTTGTCAACAGGGAAGTTGCATAGTGCTCTCAGGTGGACAACGTCAACACTGACAACATGGTTAAGGGGTGTTTCTTCTGCCTCATTTTACATTTTCATTTCGCAGCCATTATAAATGCAGATACTGACAGACTGGTGAATAGCTAATATCAGCTGGGCTCTATTAAAAAACATTTTTCCAGTACAAAAAGTATAGCTTTCTGTGTGACCATAAAGACCATCCAAGAAGTCTGTGCAGTTTCAGTTTTGGTTAGTGAAACTGTTGTATTTTATTTGTCTGTTTCCTAGCAATAATTAACAGGTATCTGGGTCTGTATGATGCACGCGTACCATCTATGGATGGATGCAGTTTGCTGACCAAGTTTGCTAGCTTTAGCTACCAACTTAGCTCTCCACCCTCTGCTCAAAATATTGTCACTTCTGGCTGCAATAAAAGCAATATGCTGACCAAAACACTAATGAGGCATCAAAATGCAAAGTCCAGAAACCAATGGATGACCTCACTATGTCACTAGATAAGAGAAGGCTTTTATCTACAGTGTGCGGGAATTACTGACACTAAATAAAGCTGCATGGAAACGAGGCAAGCTGTGTGGAAAAGAATATTAAACCAGCCTTTTATGATATTAATCGCATGTTTGAGTTCTGCTCCGTGTGTGTGCCAGTGATGTTATAATGAATTTAACAGACTTTGAAGCTAATATCAGCTCACAGTGGTGGTGCCGGCTGCTCTTTTGTTGACTGCATGTAAAAGTGTTTTGATCTTGACTCAGCTACACTTTTCAGATGTGGTAGCTATATTTTTACATCTTTATGATGCTCTCCAACAAAAAAGGTGTAATTTTACTGTACATTTACTGAAAACTACTGTTTGATTTATTTGTAACTGCTGTATTTTTTTTTTTTTTTTAAATATTGTTGGCCAACAGTATATAAACTGACTAGAGAGAGAGTTTGAGCTAGTGTGTGTGGTAGGTAACTTTTCAGAATTGGGAAACCTCTCATTTGGTGACAGTGAATTATTTTGTGTAAATTCTGGTGGAAGAAGCGGGCTTTTTTTTCTAGTTAATATTAAAAAAGCTTTAAACACATATTCCTGTGCTTGTTTCTTTCTCTTAGCCAGATATGATTTAACTATAACTTAGGATCCAAATGCAGACACAAAGGCTCAATTAGAAGTGGTTAAACCATAAGCCCGAAAAAAAAAAAAAATGAAAAAGGTGTAATAAAAATCAAAATAAGACACGAGAAAACTAACCTTCAAAATAAAACAGGAAGTTACCAAAAGACAAGTTACATGAAGACTAACACTAGCATGACAACAGAGACTGGGGGGCACAGAAGACAGGAGTAAATTGAGAAACTAGAAACACAGAGAAGCACAACAAAACTTGACATCCTACCGCTCCACCACAGAGAGTGTGTTAGCATACTCAGTCTCTATGTGGTATGCCAGCTGCTCTACAGCTGATAAACACATGCTGCAAAGGGTAGTAAACACTGCAGGAAAAAATCATTGGCTGCTGTCTTCCCTCTCTCAATGACATTTCCAGTTCCTGATGCCTCTCCAGAGCGAAGAGACTCATCAAGGGCCATTCTCATCCTGGCCACCACCTCATTAGACTGCTCCCTTCTGGAGGAACGTACAGGAGCATAAAAAGCAAGACCAACACACTGAAAAACAGCTTCTTCCCAGTGGCCGTCAGGCTACTCAATACCTAAAATAAACTTTAAGCAGTCACTGAATGCTGCTGATCCTGTGCAATATCTACTTCAGTGCAAAGTGCACTGATTAAAATACCTCTATTATACCATCTACCTGTATTGCATCCATCTATTCCGCTGCCTACAGTGCCTATGCCAGTGTTAAAGGATTAGTCTTATTACCTATTTATCGTTTTATAAGTCTTTGATTTTAATAGTATGACCATTGGTTTGTCTGTATGCACTAAATTTAGCAGTGCTTCCAATTTTGTTGTATGTTTGCACTTACAATGACAATAAAGGTTATCTTTATCTTAAAACTAGCGATTATCATCGATATGGCAAGAGAGAGTTGCCGTGTCTGTCTGTGTGATGTGTTTTCTCCTTGCAGCACTGTGAGCCTCTGCCACCAAGACAAATAAGGTCTCTCGGGCGTCAATCACACGTTGGCTGTTACCCGCTGTTTGCAAACAGAAAAAAAAAAACACCTGTAGGATTTGCATTGACTTGGCACATACACCACTCATTTCCACAGAGCAGCATGTGTATGAGTCCGAGGAGCAGACTGCAAAAATTCCTCTGCGAGCACTGGTGTCACATCAACAAAGCACAAAACTTTCACCTGTTTTCCTTTTGAAAATGTAGATTTGACAGCTGACATTAGGTCAGGCTTCACGTGGTTGGATCACAGTCACCTTATGTGTCTACTGGACTGGCATAAGCAAAGCAGCTCCTCATTGGTCTGTGACAGCCTGCTTCCACAAACATTCAGTCACACTTTTCCACTGGCATCATAAGCACAATGTACACACAACATAAATCTTTTGCAAAAAAGGCATACAATGGAACACATTTGAGAGAAATTTAATTGTAATACACACAAATGAGCATGCACATGCAACCTCACACACACGGCTGATAATGGATGTCCAAAAGTGGGTGCAGAGACTGGTGCTGTGGCTCAGGTGACTGTCAGTTTCATCCAGACGGCTTGACATTTTCAAGCGTGCGTGTGTGAGACAGGGGTGGGGGGTATGTCTGTGGGTGTACATGTGGTTGTGCATCTGTGTGTCAGTATATCTGCAGACAGCCTGTGCACCTGACCAGCTCACTTTATGAGAACCAGTTTGAGGCCATTTTGAAGGTGTGAGGACCTAGAATGAGGTTAGGATTAAGCTAAAGCGGCATAAACACTTAGTTGTGATGGTTAGGGTTAGGGTTACAGTGAAAGGATCTGTTGAACGCACAGCTGTGCGTTGCCGTTGTGTTAGGAATGAAAATGTTATATTCAGTTCATTCCCAAAACAATCGGTCAGAGACCTACGCATACAAATTTGTGTCTTCCACCAATAAGGTAAGCATAAAAATTAAAAGAATAAAGAGAAAATGAAACCCTTAACCCAATATGAAGCAGGTCAGTCAGCTGACCATTGAAAGCTCATTTCATAACCACTAATCTGGACATTAAAAGCCACTATTGACCTTTAACACCTAAAAAAAAAAAAAAAAAAAAGAGAGACTAAAACCACAGCCATCCTCCATTTAACAGAAAGGCTATACTTACATAAATGTGACAGAAAACACTCATGTAAGTATCGCTGTTCAGTTTTTGTTTAAGCTGTTGTAGTTTGAAAACTCCAGCACACAGAAGAAGGGATGCCCAATATATGTGACTGGTTATGTGATGAGCATTTTCAGACATGTTAGTATGGACAAGAAATGTGCTTTATAAATTAATTTAGTAATTTGTACAAATATTCTCTTTGCCCAATGACAGGTGTGGCTGTCAGAAAACACATTATCTATTACTGCAAATTACAGCTCTGAGGCTGGCATGAATGCTTCCACTGCTCTTTTTTATCCTCCACATACACACACATTTTACACTCTGTGAGCAGAATAATAACTTTGCAGCAGCTGTGCAGTAAACATTACAACTTAGGAGGTTTAAAGAAAGGCTTCTTTTGGTCTTAGGCAGTTATTTTACCTTTGTATTTTATTCCTACCTTATGGGAGCAGCAATGACTGACTTAAATCCACCACATGAGCTCACAGAATGAGCTCCGGTTTTTGGGACAGAGCCAATTTTGCATGGCTGACATTTAAAACTGATTCCTTTGGGAGTGTGTGTGGGAAAAGCTTCCAAGAATTGGCCTTGCTCAGAAATGAAGGCTATAACAACAGGTGGGAAGCCGGGACCTTACACCCTTTGCTCATAATGAAGGATTTGTGTATGTAAATCTCAAATGGCAAAAGAAAAAACAATCAACTTAAATATATTAGTAAGGTGTTGGGCCACTATGTGCCATCACAAGTGCTTCTTGATATTGATTGTTTCTGGAAAGCTCCTGGAGGTGCAACATCATTTTTAGAATTTTGATGTGGCAAAGAGTGAATTGTCTTGTTGGCTGTGATCATCTGACTGCAAAGGCTGTAGGATATGACTTGCATCATTTTCATACATGTCAAACCATTCAGTCACCCCTCGTGCCCTATAGATGTGGGCATTGCCATCCTGGAAGAAACCACTCCCATTAGGATGCTTCGTGATAGGATATGCAAACAACAGAACAACTTTTTACTGATTTGCAGGCATTTTTTCCCTCGAGGGGGAGAAGTGAAATCAAACCTTGCCCCATTGCATAACAGAGCTCCCCTCACTGTAGGGATCAAAGGTTCGGGTTTGCCCTTCAATATATCACCTGTCCATATCTGTATTCAGTTGCTCCCTTCAGACAGGCCACTGCTGTGCTGATCAAACTCCCTGTGTCGGCTGACATGTGCTTGCCTACCCCCAGGTGCTGAGCGGTGGGTGAGAAGTCCAGCTGCTTCCAGCACAGGTGATCTCCTGTGGAGAAGCAGAGCTGAGATGTGTTGTGCTGGCTTTGTGGGATGGATTTTTGCTGCCTGGTTTGTTGCTATGGACTGCTCAGTACTGATAAGAGCTGGTCAAAGCTTCCATTTCCTCAAAGCAGAAACGCACCTGTTGCGCACTTATCAAACACATGCTACGCATACACAGGTGCATACGCAGATTCTCATGCAGCTGCAATCACAGCAATAACAACATTCCAGAGTAAAAATAGCAACAAAAATGTAAACACATGTAGAACACAAAGAAGTCCAACACAAAGCCCTGCAGCAAACCTTGGTATTTTCAGAAATGGATCAGTTTTAACCACTCGCTTGTTGGAGCTCTAGTTTGTGATGTTGACCTGGATTGCACCGCTGCACATTGTAAGATGTTGCTGTCATTGTGTGCCCACCCTGTTCCTTGTCGCTGCGGCGAGGGAGACGTGTTTTTCAGCGGCTCTTTTCAAAGCTGTTGCAGCATAAGGGTATAAAGAAAAGAAGGTGCTTATCAGCACAAGAAATGAATCAATTTGCCAGCATGAATCACCACTCGCTTTCCCAAAACAGCTCCAGCATTTGCAGCAGCAGCTGGCCCTTTGTCGCCTGCTTCTCCCTCGCTGTGTGCCGTTTCACACACGCCCATTGCTCAGCTGTGGGGGAGAAAACTATTGTGTCAATACTGTGTATCAATAAATCCTGCAAGAGCTTAACCTGCTCTAAAAAGTATTTGATTGTTCCTTGGAAGTCATTAATAAGACTTTTTTTACTCAGTAATAACATCCAAAGTAATTTGTCTCCCCTTACATGTCTGTGCAGCTAACAATGCAGCCTCAGAAATGGAAGCGATGAGAAAAATTACGGCATTGCCGACTGAGAAAAGGAAATCTGATAGCAACTAAAACAACGAAGAAGGAAAACGACTTTCTTGATATGCCCTCCATTCAGGAGCACCTGGATTGGACTGCTTCTTGTGCATTAATGAGTTTCTAAGAAACTGCTGCAGGTTCCTGTTTTATTAATGTAGAGGAAAGAGCAACACAAAATGTTCCCAATTAAAATGAAGATGAATTGCAGCAGCAGGTGCCTGTTGTGGCTCTACATTTCTATCTCTGCCATACAGACAGGTCATTAGGCACTAAAGGGTGCTCTGGTCCCACGGCTACGTAGCCTGAACACATCACATCCCTCTCTGAGAGCTTTACTGACAGGAAGGAAATATTGAATCTGAAGTAATCAGGGTTTGATGCTGTTGACTTACTTAATAAGCTTAATTCAATATATGGAGTGTCTTAATAATATTCTGTGTCATAGTTTTCAGGAAATGTCATTTTTTTGTTTAGATTTCCATGTGACCGGAGGAGTGAAGAAGAGCAACAACTTTGTAAAGCAATTTTGCTGTTGTAGCAAAGACTTCATTGCTTTCCGTTTACAAGCAGACTCTGGTATTAAGATAATACAATTTTTTGAACCAACTGAATATTCCTTTTGAAGTCTTAAACTCGAGTCTTAATCTCCCGCTTCTCTTTTGGCAGCTAGCGTTTCCACAGCTACCCCGGGTGTTTCTGTGTGCACCATTTCAAATACCTGGGCAAAGCTACCAATAGCTACTGGGGAAAACAAAACCACTGTCCTCTTCATGCTTTGGTTCCACCATCCAGCCTTCATTTTAAAATTTTTTTACCTGGTAATAGACTGAACTGCACTGTTAAAGTGGCAACCAATCTAAGTACTAATGGTGTCACTAGTCTACAGGCACTACAATGTGCAATTAACATTTATTTCATAATGATGATTTGAAGCAAAGAAGTATCCTGTTCCACATTCAAAAAACAAACAAACAAATAAAGATAAAATCCCCAAATATCAGATCATGGGTAATGCTCTATAGTACCCTAGGTGTGCCCTTTCATAGGTCACATGTATCCATCTGCTCCCTCAGATAAAATCACTTCTGCGCTGATCAAACTCCCTGTAATTTCCAAGAACTGCTCAGGAAAGCTAAATGTTGTTTGTTATTATTTATAGTTCTTCAGGCCTTCTGAAGGTCTTCAGAGTTTTTCTTTGGACATTGGCTGTCTGTGTATCTGACCATTTTCAGAGGATTTTTTTTTTTTTTTTTTGTTAAGCCACTTAACACTGACCTATGAATCATTCAGGCATAAAAGGCACCTAACTCAAGGGATGGACCAGTGTTGTGTCTACAGCAGCTCTTTTGGCACTTTGTTACTAGCAGTCTGTTGCAAAAAGATGGAATTTGTTCCCATTTCTTCAGTTGAATCTACAAAAAGATTAATGCTAACACAGTTTGACAGGCATAAAACAGTACTTTTGCACCAACAAGGTGATTCCCAAAAAAATGAGGAAACCAGACAAGTGGAGTTTCTCTGCCGTGGTTTGGGGCTGCATTTTAGCCAGCGATGTTGGGAAAATTGTCAAAATTGACTGAATGCAGAATGCATTGTGAATGCAGAAAGGTACCATTTTACACTGACATTTTAACTGCATCCTGTACACCTCATTCATTCACAAACATAAATACATACACTTATCAAAACACTTACAAGTTGGGGAGGGGGAGGGGTGGATGGGTCATCCCACACCCCGATTTCTTACACCTCGCCCGGGGCGGGGGTCGGGTGGTTCTTCGGGGACTGGGCTGGTGGCATCTCGGAGTCGCTGTTGGCCCTGGGGGGGTTTCCACTCGCCCCAACTTCATAGGGTGGGTAGATATGGATGAATGTGTGTCTTTGTGTATTTGTCACAGTCTTTGTGAGTGTATTTGGGTGGGTGAGTGTGTGCGTATGTGTGTATCTGTGCATATATATGTGTGTGGGTCAGTGTGTGTGCATTTGTGTGTATCTGTGCATATATGCGTATGTGTGTGTGTGTGCGTGTTTGTACATATGGCTGGACCTGGGTCTGGGCCTTGGGGTTCCTGGGCGGGGCTGGATGTTCTGGCATGGGTGTTGACCTGCTCCCTGGGGGTTGTGGCCCGGGGCTGCTGTGGCCTCTTTGGCATTGGGGGGGGTCGGAACCCCCCAGGGGGCTGGCTTCTCATTGCCTCGGGTTCTCTGGGGCCCTTGCTTCTCGACTGGGAGGGCTCCATCTGGGACCTCCCTCTCCCATCTGCTGGGGTGGGTGTGCGGTTGTCTTTGGAATGAGTGGCCACGGGTCTTCATGGCTCTTGACAGGCTCCTGGTGGCCTGGGTTTCCTGGGGCTTTCTCTACCAGCCTCTAGCTTCTGATGGGCGGAGCTGCGGCATTCTGCCTTCATTGGTAAGTACATGTCATGACACAGACACACACACAAACACCCACGCAATCACGACACAACAAAATTGTTGGTTTGCGTAACCATGCTTCGTTTGTTTTGTTTTTTTTCCACACAAATTTATTTTTGCAAGTATTGTTAATATTTTTTATGTTCAACAAGTGATGAACTATTTGGTTGATTTACTCTTCCCCTTTTTTCTATTTTCTCCCTATTCTCCTTTTTTTTCTGTCTCTTTCTCTCTCCCTTTTTCTTTTCTTTCTTTTCTCTTTTCTTTTTCCTCAGCCTGTCAGTTCTGGCACAGATATCTGTATGTTAAAAATAACTCAAATAAATGAAATAAAGGGTCAAACACTAACGAGAGGAGCCTATAGAGAACCTATAGAGCTCATCTTGAAAGAGCAAATGTGTTTGGCACAACAGTGCATTCAGATCACAGTTCTGCTTGCAAGATCTGCCAGACATGACAGGCTTAAAAAGAAAAAAAAAAAGAAACGTACTATTAGATTTTGATCCACAATGCAATACCATCTGGAAAGCATCAGATTGCTGACAGCTTCATTTTTCAGCATGACAGTGATCCCAAACACACTGCCAACATAGGAAAAGCAAACCTGGGCAGAAAAACACACAGTGGAACACTTTCAGTCATGGATGCCCCCCCCCCCCCAGAGCCTAGACCTCAACATTATTGAAGCAGTGTTGGATCATCTTATCGTTGGCTGAACTTTTTTCTGAAGACTACTAAAATAAATTGCAAGAAAGCTGCCAAAGAGAGTTCAGGTCGTGTTGAAGAATAAATGTGGTCGTACCGATAGCCGGCCTGAGACATAAGCAGACTAAATGGGTGCTTGGTGACCCCAAGAGCACATGAAATGCATCATCCCTTTATTATATTTTTTATATCTCTCCCACTCCCACTCTCACCCTCATCCATCCTTCATTCCACCTTCCCTCCCTCACCCTTTTTTGTCTCTCCTTTTTTGCTTTCTCTTTCCATTACCCCAACTGAACTTTGGACGAAGATTATTACTTCATCCAAAGTTTTATTTGAAAAACACTTTGAGATTACAATTTGTTTCTCTGTTAAACTAAACAATGCTATTTGAACAAGTACACTTTCTAAAGCCATCAATTTGACATTTGTTTTTTAATCATTTATATAGAATTCCAATTATCACAGGAGTGTTTGTCCCTACAGCCAAGTATAGAAGACAAGAGCTGTATTTTGAGGTGAAATACATTTCTTTACAATTTAAAATGCAATTATATATGTCTATCAAATATATCATAAACATGGCATTAAAAAACAAGGTATAAAATGAACATTGTAAAATGTTTATTTTAAGACCATTAAAGTGCTGTATATGACATCTCTGATGTTTGTATTTGACAACATCACAGGAACACAAACTGAAAATGGTTATTATGTGTCATAGCATTGTTCTTATAAACCTGATTTAACTGAATACTGCTATTAGGCCCACACATCAAGGTAATTATAGTATCAGTTTCATAAACACAAGTAAGTTTGGGCACTTATTTAAATTTTCACAATTATCAATACAATTCAGTTTTTTTACAATTGTTATAGTGTGCCTTGATAATCTTTGATCCCTGATGTGTCTTAGTACCAAAAAAGGTGGAAAACAGTATGAAGCGGTCAGCAGGTTGTGTGCATCATTCTTGTAGAGATCTGTCTGTATAGCTGAGCTGATGGTGAGCAAGAAGATGTGATAGAGGATGATGGAAGTGAAGACAGCAAGGGAAATGAGTGAAATAATAAAGGCACATTTTAAAAATAATCAAAACAGTTAATTTGTTGCCTGCTGGTTTATTTGATTTCTTTCCAACACATAAGCCATGATAGATGTATGTATAATGCACAAATGATCAAGCATGAACAATATATAGTTAATATTGGTGGTGCTGATGGGGGTGGTTGGTCCTGGGTGGGTTTAGCTGGGGGCAGGGATCCCAAATCTAATTCTGCTTACGGCCCCATAAAACCTTGGGCTAGCTTAGAAATAGAGACCTCTTAGGTGTGTTTATGGGAATTTCTGACCATTTCTTCCACTGATTTAGCACTGATTTAGCACCCAACTCCTGAAAAACAACCCCATACCATAATCCCCCCTCCACCAAACTTTACGCTTGGCACAATGCAGTCAGACAAGTACCGCCTCGCAAACCCGTTCCATGAAGCTCTCTACGCACTGTTCTTGAGCTTATCTGAAGACATCATGAAGTTTGGAGGTCTGTAGCGATTGACTCCGCAGAAAGTTGGCAACCTCTGCGCACTATGCACCTCAGCATCCACTGACCCTGCTCTGTCATTTTATGTGGCCTACTTCTTAGTTGAGTTGCTGTTGTTCTCAATCTCTTCTACTTTGTTATAATACCACTAACAGTTGACTGTGGAATACTTAGAAGTGAGGAAATTTCATGACTGTTGCACAGGTGGCATCCTATCAAAGTACCCTGCTGGAATTCACTGAGCTCCTGATGCCTAGGTGCTTAGTTTTACACACCTGCGGCCACGGAAGTGATTGGAACGCCTTCAATGATTTGGATGGGTGAGTGAATACTTTTTGGCAATATAGTGTATGTTTGCATGTTTCAATAAATCGCTGCACCTATTTCCCATTTTCCTGGTGAAATATGAAGAAAACAGGGGTAGCCCAAGACTTTTGCCCAGCACTGTACACTGATACTTTGGCCATGTTAATAATGAATTTGTGAATATGATAGAAGTATAGAAAACAGAATATGTCCCTTATAAAATAAAATTATATATTCTTTACAAGAAGTTATTATCTGAGGTGTGAGATGTAAAAGAATGAAATAGAATGTCCTTATTCTGAGAGAGCAAAGGCATTTGCGGGTAAGGGAAGCATTTATATAACACCTCTCTCTATCAGACATCACAAAGTGCTTTAAACAGAAAAATGGATACGGTTTAATAAAACTAACTTTATTCTCCATGAAAGCATCAAAAAATACATTTTGCATTGTCAAAAACTGATCTGAATAATAATTTTCAAAAACACAAACAATTTGGAGAACACAAACAAAAAGCACTTCGATCCAAAAAGGAAACACAATTTAATAAAGTAAATCAACAACAGACAGGCCGCTGAAACACAGCCTAATACAGAGAGGCAAGAAGGTTAGACATTTAAATGATGGCAGCGAGGTGACACAGGAACACAGGCTGATCTCTTTTCCCTTCTACGTCTACTGCTGTAGATATATGCTGAAAGCAGACATGAAGTGAACCTTGAAAATCTTTCAAACAGAGACCTAAACATAACATATTCCGGGCTAAAACATCCCAAACGTAATTCCTTTTTGGCTTGTGACTCATTAAAATGTGATTAAAAATCAGAGTGGTATTGCTCCAGTTTTATTTAAATCATTTTCAGAGGCCCGAAGAGGCAAAACAGAAAAGTAACACTCAAGAATAAATGTCAGAAAAATAATTTTCACCACTATTTTACACCAGAGACTTTGATATGATAATCTGATGTTTAAGTGATTAGAGCATTGTCAGTCAGCCGCCAGTTGTTCCTGACAGCTCAGATATTTCCTCTGTATTTTCATATAATAGACAATAGAGCTCTGTTCTGCTGCTGTGATATCTTTGTGAATCATAAGAGCATTGTGTGCTTTCTACTTTCTTTTTTTGTCACTCTGCAGGGTGCCACTCTGATCACTTCATCTAATGGAACACAAGTCAAAAGGGAGGGAGAGAAAAAAGGGAGCGAGATTGCAGATCGTGCTCTGATCTCCCCTGGGGCTTAATCTTACAGCATCACGCACACTCACACAAAATTACCAATTACGTATACATAGAAATGTATCTAAAGCCTACCTTGCCTCCTCCTTTTCCTCCAATGAAAATATCTAACAGCAAAGTTTCAGAAATTTCTTTTTCTTTTCCAGCTGGCCAGACACTCAGTGAGCAATACGCTGTTTACCCCATTATCGTCCCTGACCGCTGACACCAAATCAAATGGAAAAGTACACACACATATATTTGTGGCCAGGGGAGACGCTGGCAAGATATGAGATCCACATCAGGTCAGCAGCTCGGCGCTTCTAAATGGTGAGGTTTTTGTCTCCGTGGCCCACTCCTGTCCCCGAGGGAATGCATTGTCTCTAGAATGCTTTAAAAGCTCCCAGTTGTAGTAATCTGAACGCATAACCCGGTTTATCTGAAATGGCGAGGAGCTTTTGAAAATGTGTGTTATCATTAGCGGAGGTAATTTTATTCTCAGACCATTTAATCTGCAAACTCATTAGAACTGCAAGATTGCACATAAACAAAAGCTCCTCAAATCTCCCCAAAAGGACATCATGTTTATTGCCAAAAAACACCAGACAACTGAGTGCTCACTGTTCCTTACTTCCCTGTTGCTACGCCTCAGACCTCCCACCATCTCACGCTGCAAGTACGTGTTTTGCAATATCGGTGTCAGATTAATCATCAACATTCAAGCTATTTTTCATACACTGGGCCTTTGTTTTCATGTAGAGGTACAAAAGCACATCATTACAGGATGGAAGCTGCCGGTTGACTAAAGCAGACCTAAATAAAATATCAATTTTATTTGTGTTCCCCTGCAGTAACAGAGGTTTCAGCTTATCAATCACACAAAGTGTCCATTTCAAGCAGTCTTTGCCAGTTATTTTTCATGTTATACTGCCATGAAGTAAGCCCATAAATTGTCTGTCATAGATGGCAGCAGTAATCGTTACATCGCCCGCTGTTTTGTGAATCTCACTTTCAGTGTTAGCGTTAGAGTAGGACCCAAATTCAGGACTCCAGGCAAGACAACAAAAAGAGAACCTTTAATTAGGTTGGTAGCCAAAGTCAAATTGGGAATTACGCAGAAAGCCAAAATGAAGTCAGAGAAAACACATAGCAGATCAGAGGCCTATGGAGCAGAATTTGGGCTTATCCAGGTTAACCCTGGGTTTCCAGTATTTATAAGAGCAGTTCACTTCTTAACAAGTTATGCTGCAGACTTAATCAGCTCTGGACCAGGTTATGTTCTAGGTTAGAGATCAGCAGGTATGGAGTCACTGCCTTTTGAGCAGTCAGTTCTGTAGAAAACATTGGAAGAACACTCAGATGTAAAGTTTTTTTTTTTTTTTTTAACAGCATCTAAAGTCTTTGTCTTCCCCTGATGAGCATCACAACTAAAATTACATTCTGAGATGCAACTTTGTTCCTTTACCTGTTGGCTGCAAACAATTTTTAGTTAGTTTTGTTATTCTTTAAGTGTGAATATATGATCCTAAACAGGACATACATTTGAACTTATGGACCTTACAATGAATTTCACGCAGTTGAAGCCTTCGTTTAAATGGAGTTTTTATATTTAATTTTTACTCTCAGACCATTAAACATCTCCCTTTCTAAAATCAGCCACTCTGCTGCTCCATGTTTGTGATTGCTCAGATGCTACCAGCACCAGCACCCTTTCATGTCAATGTGTTCATAGCTAGCTCGATAAGCCCTGGGTTAACTTCCTGAGCTGATATCTACCTTTGTATGACCATTTAGTCTGATTGTCAGTGCTAGGGGGAAGCAAGATAATGTAAAGCTATCCTGGGTATGCCAAACTTAGTACAGAGACGGCAAACACTAAGGGAAAGGATAGGATCCATCTACACAACAATGGCTAACTGGGGTTGGAAACAAGAAGGAAACGAGACACAGGTGAAAGTAATCAAAGCAATCACAGGGGTAAGACACAAAAGACAACTATCAAAGTAAAACACAGAATATAACAATGAATACTGGGGAGGCAGGAATAATGAACTCAAGATGGAAACACAAAAACTCTTCACCAGAAGCCGTAAAAGAAAACAGAAAAAGACTAGAACTATAATAATAAAGAAGTCAAAAAAGGAATCCGAAAACTAGAGTAAACACAAAAATCTAAACTTTTCACACTTGAATAACAATCAAACACCAATGAACCAGACTCAAATATAATAACTAGTCTAATAACTAATCCAAAACAGGAAAATATGAAACCCAAGGACCGAAACCAGGGGCAATGATAAGAACTTACCAAGCTGGGTTGCAAGGGTGCAGCGCTAAGCTAACACACTGATAAAATATTAAAATTTCAACATGGGAGCAAGTAGACACGGGAGTTATAAAAGGGGGGCTGGGATTAGCGTGCCTCAGCCTCTAGTGTCTACACAAGGAAGTGCAGTTTTTGGCATTTTTCAGCCCCCCCCAGGGTGAGCTGCCCAGCGGCTTGGAAACATGGTGAAAAGACGCAGAAGCACAGATGATGTTGGACCAGAACGGCAGCAGAGTTACTTTACATCTGCAGAGTTATAAGGTGTCCATACACGTGTTCTTGTGTGTGCAGTTATGCAAATACATTCGTGTCATTTCCACATCTGACACACGTGTGTGATTGAATGTCAAAGCCATTGAGGGGACGTGAAACCTCTCGTTGTGTGAGTACTGTACAGCCTCCTGAAATGTGATAGAGGTAATTACTGCATTCAGCAGCGCATGTAGAAAACACAGATAACATCTGCTCTCAGGGAGGACTTCACAGCGCTGCTTTCACTCTCTGTGCTGGACAATTACTGGTTGAGGAGAACGTGACGCTTCTTGAGGGGGCGAAGTCTTTAATGAAAAAACTGAAGCTTACTCTTCACAGATGCTTTTTGCACCTCTATATGCATACCTTATTAACATAAAGCTTCTGCATTTTAAAAGCATGCATGCTCAAGTAAAGCCTTGTGCAGCCATCACCTTGACATTTACACATTTTACTTTCACTGTAGTGTTTTTCTTTTGGTATTTTCATAACCTAATTACTTTTCAAACCTTTACGTGTTTATAATTACTCATGATTTTGCACCCACACAGTTTGCATCCTCTTTGTAGATAGATGGCATCATGCTCATTTGTAGTAATTAGCACAATTAAGCCACTACCATGGGGCTTTTAGCTGATGATGTGTTCCAACAGCTGATTAGGCTTAAATCCTTCTATTACCAGCCTAAAAGGCACCCAGTACAATAAATTTTTTTTTTATATGCTTTGGGATTTTGATCCACAGCTCACACTCCTGATGAGAAGAGCCAAGCTGCTCTTTTTGTCTTGAATAGATAGTTTTGTCTCATGTGTACTCCTCAAAATTAATTCATTTTTATGAGGGAGATTTATCACAAACACACAACTTGCATGTACTGCTAATCTTCTCTTCTTGTGTGTCCTCAAAAATCGAATTATGCTCATACTTTCAGAGATCTTCAGGCATTTAAAGTAAAGGAGTTTCCCATTTCCCAAAGGAAACCTGACAAGTTCAAAAGAAATTTTTCTGGGAAATAAGGTTATTTGTTTTCTTACTGAGAGCTAAATAGGAATATACCGCTTTGATTTGGGAAACAATTAGTGTTGAAATACTGGACAACAGAAGCGTTATGACTCATTAACAGTAGCTCCTCCTCCAGGGGCTCTCTTAGAATTTAAAGATCTTATTAAGCTCTCTGAAATGTTCAGATTTTCTGCATTCGACCTGATAAATGTTTTTATTTCGCTGAAAGTTTTACGTTGGAGGGGGATGTGAAGTTTCAAACAGCATCTATATCCTGCTATCCTTTTGGTGCCGTGATTTTTAATGCCAATTTGTGGCCACTGAGCTCTTAGTTCAAAACATCCCTTTATGGCCTTTTAATCTACTTTGACTTTCTTTTTCCCAGTGTTCCAAGTAAGTTACCCCTTACGATGATTAGTTCATTGCATAACAGTGTTGTTATGAGGCAGTTCAGAGTGTGTCTAAGAGGGTGCAGTTAGTCTCACCATCAAATGGCTTTTTTTTTTTTTTTTAGCTCAAGTCTTGGGTTCAGAGGGTTTGGGGAAGTGGAGGATATAAAAGTAAGATTTGTGAGGAAGAGCAGGAACAAAGAATGGCTCTATATGAAGGATTAAACTTTTACACCTTACTGTGTTCCAATTTAGTGTCCCTCATTTGACCTAAGGGCACCAAACCACATTTGCCAGGTTGTGATCTGACAGTGTGGATTACTGCCTGGTAATTAAATCGGTTGTTAATGCTGCTGTTTCTTGGCTTGATGCAGTGACTTCCTGCGGCCATGGCCAAGCGTGCCAGGCAATGAGCAGAGATTCTATGAAGTCATGAAATCATTCTGGCATTTAGCGTTCTATAAATCACAATCTGTAGTTCAGTCAGGACCAATATACAGTAATGAAAAGAATATTTTATTATGTGCAATAATAAATATTTGACTGGGGCCCCCTTGTCCTTCCATGCATGTAAATGGAAAACCAGAGGAAGGAAGCTCAGCAGCAAAAACTTCAAGCACAGAAAAGAGAAGGCATTACTGTCACCTGGTTAGAGCAGTGAGTGGCACTTACCTTTTGGCATGAGCAAAAAACAAAATCTATGGTGATGTGAAGACCAGAATCACCAAGGCAGCAGCATTTGTCGTTATGACAAAAGCCTGGCGCTGCAGGCAGATCTGCCGACACACCAAGTTAAACGTCAAGTCATTGATGCTGCATGGAGCAGAGACATGGAGAACTACAAAAGCTGCAGTCCAGACTTACGTGAACCAGTGCCCACTTTTCTCACTCTGATGGGCAGAAAAAATTTGCAACATGATCTTGTGTTTATGCAGCAGACAGAGCAATGACCCATGGAAGAAGAGATCTTCTCTTCTCGTTGCAGACATCAAAGCGAGGACTGGGATGGGCGATAAAGTCAACTCAAGACAGACAATATTCCAAGAGGGGCAAAGGGCCTAACTAATTAAACTAAGCTATCAAAAAAAGCACATTTTTGATTGCACTGTTAAATGTAGCCAGACTGCTGAGTTACACCAGGTCTCTAGTCTTCATTTGTCACCTCACATTACTTAACCGTCTGGAGCTTTTAGCGCCACTCGCTGGCTGTGAATTCACTGGACTGTTACCTTTTTCACATCAGTGCAAATCAGACATTACACAGACTCTGTACTATGGTTCTGTCAGGTTAAAGACCATTTAATAACTACATGCAAAATGAATGTTCTCATCTGCACCTCTGCCAGGGGAAGGCTTATGATATGAATCAGATATTAGGCAAAATAACCAGCAGGCCAAACTGCCAAAATAAAAAAAAAGGCAAAAACAGCAAAGTAAGAACCAAGTGAATTAGTCAGTAAGTCCGTTTCTCATTCTCTGTATTATTTCTCTGAGCCAGCCACAGTGTGTGACTGCCTATTTAGCCTGGAAGCTGCTGGGAGTTTGCAGGAGTTCTTTGGTTCCTTTCTGAGGGGAGTAATGAGTATTACAGAGACAGATGGTGTGTATGCAGTGGCCGATGTTTCTACCAGCCTATTCTAACACCTGGGAGAGAGCCTGAGTGCCACACACTTTGGATCCCTGGGTAACAATCTGCCTAAAGCATCACATTATTGCACTGTGCCGAGGAACAACGCTTGGCTCCTTTTGCAGTCTAAATTAAAATAGATTATTCAAGTCTCCTAAATGTACACCACATGCATAATATAAGAAGACCCGAGAACTTTCATTTTTAATGAGATTCAGCTGTCCGGAGTGTTTAACACGTCCCTTTACCATTTAGTTACATTCTTTTCTGCTTTAACTTCACCCCAGCCTGTTTTTCTATCGGTTTTGTTTCTATGCTTGTAAAGTTGTGACTTCTGCTGTTTTGTTTTCATCTAACATAGCTCAGAAACTACAAAAAGTAAAAGGTTCTGGTTGGAAATGTAAGAGTGAAAAAAATTAAATAAAATAAGACCCACACACAGCCTTTGTTCTTGTCCTTTGTCTGGGTCCACAGCCGCAGGAGGAAGTGGGAATAATGGCGCTCTGGACTGGTGCAACATCACTAGTCAGAGCAGCTGTACAGCACACTAAATGATGCGTCATTATAGCGATTCCATAATGGCGTTGTAATTGGGCCCGGGCGGCATGGCAGCAGTGTTTTATGTCAATCATTTCTCTCTCTGGCACTTTGTGTCCTTCCTGCCCTCCCTTCCCCCTTTCAGTACCTGTTTATCGCCCTCTCAGTTCTCCCTTCCTCCATCTTTCTGCTGCTCGTCCTCCGTTTATGCCATTCTTTTTGTCTTTCCAACCCTGCTTCTCTTTTTCCATGAGATTCAGTGAAGAACAATAAACATGTTTCTGAGTGCAGGAGACTCAGGCGGATTAAAACATTTCCAATCACAGATTATCTCCTGCGACTGCTGGGAGAGGGTTGAAATATGTGCACAATGGCAATTAATAAACTCAATTCTTACTGGCCAGGTCTCCTACGCAGTGTGGTGCATACATATTCAAAGGCAAGTCAAAGGCTAGAAAGCAGTGCTGAGTTCAACAAATGCCTCTAAACACTCTGAGTTTTCACCTCAAAGCCATCCTGAAACACAGCTGTAAATATGACTAAATATTATAGTTTATAAACATTAAATTGGCATACAGTGTCACTGTATTTTATTGTATTTCTTGGTTTGTTTCTTTATATTTATTTTCCTAGGGATTTGTGTTCTTGTTTAGTTCTGCTCATGGCTGCTGTTTATGTTACATTTCTTAAGTGTGTGTTCCTGAATCTCTTGTGTTTCTGTGTATGGTTGTTGTCTCCATATCTGTGTCCCCGTGTCTCGTCTCTGTGTCCTCTTCCTATGGTTGTCTGGTCACCCCATTTATTTTTTGTCAAGTTTGTCTTCCATCCAGTTGTGTCTCTCTTTGATTTCTGTGCCTTTTGTTCCCTGCCTGCTTTTGTTGTTTGGTTGTTTGTTCCCTTTTGTATTTTCCTTCAGTCCTAGTCTCTTGCGTTTTGTCCTTAGTGTCTCCTGTTGTTAATCAGTCTCTTTTTCATGTTTATCTTCTGTCTCTGTTTCAAGTTTGTAAGTCTTAGTCCTGGTCTCAAGTATTAGTTACTTCCTGTCTTATTTTGATAGTCTCTTATTTCTTGTGTTTTCTGGTCAGTTTTATTTCCCTTGTTTTGTCTTCAGTGATTAGTTTCAGCTGTGGTCCCTGGTGTGTACCCCCCCGTGTTTTCTCATGTTGTTTCCTAGTTTCCTCCTAATTCCCTAGTTAGTGTTTTTCTGGGTCCTGTCCAGCCCAGTGCATATTTAATATATTTTTCCCTGCATAATCCAGCAATAAAGCTGCATTTACATTCAGTCATGTCTTCCGGGGTCCAATTCCTGCCTGCAGCACAGCCCTCCATGACATTATAACACTATACATTATAAACGCTATTATTGTTTGAATGATGTGCAAAGCTTTTAACATTAAAAAAAGCTTTCATTGGAAGTACTGTAATAAAGACAGGTAATGTTGTAACAATATTATTATCTAATGTACCGAGTCAAGTGGGCCAGGAGTGAGCTGATCTGTTAAGCCACCCTATGCAGTTCAATATAATGTTATTTTATGCATGCTACATATGATGTAGCATGTGTGTGCACATGCTACATCATAACCCATGGATTTTGTTGAAAAAGAAGTAAGAGCATAGAGAGTTTTAGTAGTTGGCCTGTATTTCACATGCAACACTAACACGTTTGTTTGCTTAAAGGACAGAAGGGACTGGAGCACACAGATTAATTCACACTTTTTAATGGTGCAAATGGACAACGAGAGAGTTCAGTTTGTTTGTTTGCACTATTTAAAGACCCAGTTGTGATTTAAGCGAGGGTGCTAAGTGAAATGCATAAAAATCTCCATCATTTATTCAAAGTGAGGAATGCATCTTATCAGTTTATGTTAATGTTACTTATTAGCCATATTACACTCTCTTCATGTTTAAAGAGAGCAGTGAACCACCCTGTGTGGATGGTGAAAAAGTCAACAGAGCTCAGCCTTAAGCTGGTTCATCCCACCTTCCCATCTGATCTATAAATCTATAGATTTTATGTTAACGTTTTATTAACGTTTATGATGCAAGTTTATTGGTCACTAGGGCTCAAGCATCTTTACATCCATGATCACAGTGGAATCGTAGAATAATATGTTTTTTTGTGTCATTCTCATTATGTAAGACCCCCAAGAACAAACAAAGTATTAAGAGTGTCCTTTTAACCATCACACTTTAGAAAAATATCTCTTCTAAATAGACTAATCGTTATCTGCACAGGCCTTTGGTCCTGTGGTTGTTGTCATCTTGTAAACAGCACAGATGTTCACTGTAATTTCGACATGCACGGTGGCTTTGCTCCTAAATGCGCTTCCCTCGGAGCAATGAACTGGATTTTCTGATGGTGCAATTTTCTATAAGTGCCCACCTGCTTTTTCTTGGTTCTCTCTGGGATCGTGGCTATTACTATTTCTGTTTATTCTGTTTATTTTTAAAGCTAAAAAGTTTAAAGGCAATTACAAAACCCGATTTCATGGGAGATGCAACCAGAGACATCATGAGAAGGATGGAATTTGATGCAACTGAACATGAACTTCACATACTTTCACTACTTTAAACACATTTTAATTTTTTTGTATTATTGCATTTATCACTTTTCGAGGCATGTAAATCTCACTGCCCTCACGCCTCGCTGTTGTTTACTGTCATTAACAGCTTAATTTCAAACACACACAGTGCTGACACCAGCTGAGAAACAATGTGACAGGGATATGCCCCGTCACATTGTTTCTGCTTGGTTTGAAGAGCTCGGGTTGACTGAGGTGCTTTCTTGCAGCTATGACCACAGCCAGTAGTAACTTCATAGCTGTGGAGTACAACTGCACATCACTGCATTAAAATTAGAAGATAAACCACCGGAGGTCATCAGCAAACAGTTCTTTTAATAAAAGTGCAAGAAAAGCTGTGACTGCAAAAAAACAAACTGCAGCCCCAAATCACTTCAATAATCACTTTCATATTCACTTGCTTGGTGATTAGATTCCAGTGACCTATCACAGCAGAATGGACTCCCAGCAGTGATGGGAATTAGGACAGGCCCCCCTGGAGTCTAGAGGCTGGTGGTGGTGAAGATGAACATAGAAGCTTGGATGGGGCTCTGAGTGACCATGGTGAGGCGGAGATGGAGAGGAGGCGAAGCAGGTCGCCATGCATGAGAGTCTTAAAGGCTCTTATTCAAGAGAAGAGCAGTGAAATTTAAATAAAGCATACAGAATAGAGACTGATTGGCTGGGAAAAAGCAGACAAGAAAATTATTGGACCAGCGCAATGATGTCAGCACTGAGTCCGACAGCGTGGGAAAGTGGAAGAATAGACTAGCAGCCAAACAGTCAGATCAGGCAGATGGGTGATTACAGATCCTCCTTGTTAAACTTACAAATAAGCTTCATTATAATTTAGAAATAAAGCAGAGAACTATAAAGAGAGATGGAAATGAATCAAAGTTGTATCTAAAATGAGAGCCTGGATTGTTTGGTTCATGTTTCTTGTTGCTGAGATGGTGCTGGAAACTTTTAGACAACACTTTAGAAACTGCTGTTTTTGCCATTTATGACTCCAGTCCTCCTGTGCTGGCTCACCCTTTTTATCTCTATCACTCCTCTCTCTCTCTCTCTCTCTCTCTCTCTCTCTCCTCTCTCTCTCTCTCTCTCTCTCTCTCTCTCTCTCTCTCTCTCTCTCTCTCTCTCTCTGTAAAAAATGTTTTAAATCATGTATAATTTTCTTTCCACTTCACAATTGTATACCACTTTGTGTTGGTCTTTCACATTAAATTCCAGTGAAATATATTTATGTTTGCGGTTGTAATGTGACAAAATATGGAAAAGTTCAAGGGGTATGAATACTTTTGCAAGCCACTGTAACCACACCTTGTGCTTCAGGGGCGAGCCTTCCTCTGTTTCCCACCCTTGAAGTCTTGCACACCTGAGAGCGATGAATTCACCTGATTTGCTGGTCACAGCTTATGCTGGATGAAGACCTTCAGTCGACGCCTGATCGTTATAGTGGAAACATTTAGTGACGTTTGCTCCTTTGACCTGTGTGTTTGTATCCTTTGGGCTTTGAACCCAGGACCCTCTTATCAACCTTGTATCAACATATTATGTAGAAGTTTGGCATTAATAAGTACTTGTGCAATTTATAGAGAAGCAGTATTTTCTTGCATCACGATCCTGCAGAGGAGAATTTCAACCATTTGATTCACTAAATCAGTGGTTCTCATCTTGGAGGTATGATGCAGGGTGGCTGCAAAGGCTATAATTACAGAGACAGATGAAGATAAAGGTGATATTACCACTGGAGAAAGTTCACTGCAACTGAGCCCTACTGAAGAGTGTGTGTACGCTGCTGAATTAAAGGGTTGTGACAGATGGGTTGTAACCTGAATGCATCAGCGTACATGCAGAGTTGAATGGCCGATTTACATACCGTTCACTAATGGATGTTTAATTAGACGAGGTTGATGAGTCTGACCTTTCCTTTTTGTATGAGAGCTGTAATGAGGCTGCTATCACACTGAGAAAAGGCTGCGACCCATGAATTCATTCAGATATATAAATACATTTACTTCAAAGGCTTAAACTCACAAAACAATTCAAACAATTTCACTAACAAAACATGCTGATGTGTGTGTTTTAAGCATAAAGCTGGACATAGACTGTTAGTTTAGCAAAGCGTAAGACCGGGGGAAAGCAGTCAGTTTTTCTCTGAGTTAAAAAAAAAAAAAAAAGCTAACACCTATAGTAATGTGTTCACAGCAAACACAAAGCAAAATTAGTGATGCAAATACAACTGCTGTAGTGTTTTTAGAACCCCCAAATACCCAGGATCCAACAGAGGAGGAGGACTACAGTCAATAGCTAAATGGACTGATTCTTATATAGTACTTTGCTACTCCACCTGAGCACTCAAAGTGCTTTATGCAACATGAATAAACCATTTACTCATTCATGCACACATTCATACAAGCCCTTTTTTATGTTTAAGTGCTTTCTATCAAACATTCACACTGTGATGGATTCATCAGGACTCTGGGTTCAGTGTCTTGGTCAGGATACGTTGGCATGCAGCCAGGGATGGAACCACCAACCTTCCAATTAGGAGATGACTTTCTCTACAGTACATTACCCCAGCTGCTTTAACGCATTTAGGCATGTATACATGGTCAAGACGACCTTCTGAAGTTCAAACCAAGCATCAGAAAGGGGAAGAAAGGTGACTGCTGAAACAGCTGATCTGGGGGGGGGGGGGCAAGAAGTACCAGCAACATGTCTCTGGAGCTTGAAAAAGGCGACTGGACTTCTTTTTGTTTCTTGAAGACGTTTCACCTCTCAAAACATGCGGTTACCCCAACTGGGCCTTCAACTGGGCCTTCATCAAATCAGCTAAGATGCACAGGAATGAAGGCCAAACACAAACTACAGAGAATGGGAAGGACAAGAGGAACAACATTGTCATCCCATATGTGTCAGGCTTGTCAGAGAAACTCAGAAGAATTTTCTCCAAGCATGACATCTCAGTATACTTCAAACCAAGTCACACCCTAAGACAAAAACTGGTGCATCCCAAGGACAAACCCGCCAAACACAAGATCAGCGATGTAGTGTATGCTGTTCAGTGCAGTGAAGAGTGCTCGGACCTCTACATTGGTGAAACCAAACAGCCTCTTCACAAACGAATGGCACAACATAGAAGAGCCACCTCGACAGGACAAGATTCAGCAGTACATCTGCATCTGAAGGAAAAAGGGCACTCTTTTGAGGATGCCAATGTCCACATTTTGGACAGGGAAAACAGATGGTTTGAAAGAGGAGTGAAAGAAGCCATCTATGTCCACTGTGAACAACCATCATTGAACAGAGGAGGTGGATTACGTCACCAACTTTCCCCCGCTTACAGTGCTGTCCTGAGCTCCCTTCCCAGACGTCTCAACCCCCATTCACACCTTTGTTCCAGTGACCTCAATAGGCCACAGGAAACAATGGAGCGGAGTCCTAAATTGGTTTCAACTGAAACCACTGATTAAATATGACCCACGCCCCCTTCACACCTGGGCACATGTGTTCAAGCACATGATCAATAGAGGGTCATAACCACCTCCAGGGGACTACGCCCACAGGGGTTTAAATACCTGGGTCTCTCCACCATTTGGTTGAGAACTGAAGAAGCCTTTCGGATGAGAGGTGAAACGTCTTCAAGAAACAAAAAGAAGTCCAGTCGCCTTTTTCAAGCTCCAGAGACTACTATGACCTGGATAACTGAGAATCTACACAGACATACCAGCAACATGCACCTAATAAAGTGACTGGTGACTGGTGTGCTAACCAGTGTTGGGGTGGTGCAAAGTATCCTTTTATTTAATCAGATTACAACTTTCTTGATGTAATAATTTCATGCATTACTGAATTATATTCAGTAATCGCATTACACTTAAAATTATGTCACTGCATTACACAGTTTTTTTTAGTTATCTGCATGATGGGTTGATCAGCTGATTTCGTTTCATGTGGGGAGGAGAAAGAAAGTCGTGAGGCAGTTTACAACTTTTGAGGAGTAGAGTGTGGACATTATTTTTATTGCACAAAGGGAAATGACTGTTTCAGTAAACTGCTCAGGACAGAAAAAAAAACTGCTATGACAAGAACACAAAGGGAGCACTGAAGAACCCAGAAGGGTGTTAAAGCTAAATGTAAGCAAGCTCAGCCAAGCAGCCAAAGCCTAACAAAAGTAGCAATAAGCACTGCAGCCTTTTTTTTTTCTACCAGTAACTCGTTCTACAGTAGAAAGTGCACTTCAAGCTGATTATCAACTTTGTTGTTAGATTTCTGTTCATACACTTTAAAAAAAAAAGAAAAAAGAAAAAAGCACTTTGGTGTTTCCTCATAGGCATGAGGCTGTAGCCTAAGGTTTATATTGTTAATGGGTGTGAGCAAAAGTGATGTAACATATAGTGCAACAAATTACTTACCTCAGGGAGTAATTAGGAATACAAACTAACAAGTAATGGTGTCAACCACTGGTGGTAAGTGTGTGTGTCAGTCTCCATCTCAGCCTGTGGGTGGATTCAGACCTCACCATTACCACCACTTTCTCTTTCTTCTTTTCATCTCTGTTCATTTATGAAATTGATTCATAAAGTTTCTGGTTAATTGCTAATTTTTTCACTCAAGTTGAAACCCTTTCAGTCTGCATGAATGTGTTTGTGCCTCGGTCTTCACTGTGTAGAGCAAATTTGCATCTATTTGTGACATTACATTAATTTTGTATGCACTTATGTGGCATTAAACATTTCAAACGTTTCTATCTGAACACTCCCTAAACCTCACTAATTGACATTTGCTCACACATAAACACAAAGATAGAAATATGTTTTTTGCTTTTTTATGGGGACTTGTGTGCTGTGACTGTGCCACAGGTCGCAGTGACTTGGAGTCACCAATTGAGTCTTACGTTTCTGTTGGTGGGCCAATAAACAAAATAAAAAATGCTAATTAGTGAGATTTAAAGGTGTGAGTTTGCAAAGAAGATCCAAATTCTCTTCGATTATGTTCAATTTTTATTGCTCAGACCTGAATTCTTCATATCTGAGGAGTTTTGCCTGGAATGCTTCAATTTATGAATGAGAGGAACAGAGTCTGAAGGAAAATATTAGTGAGAAATTAGGTTTATTATTCAGAGGCTGAGCTGACACACACACTTACACACAAACTGGTTCAAGAAACCAGTTTGAGATGATTTGAGCTTTGTGACATGCCACGTTATCCTGATGGCAGCAAACAGCAGAAGATGGTGATGAACGATGCTCAGTTAGCACTAAGGAGCCCAACATGTACCACAAAAATACCTCCCCTGCCATTACACCACAAACAGCAGTTTGATCAAGACAGGCTGGATCTATGCTTTCATGTTGTTTCTGCCCAATTCTAACCCTACCATCTCAGTGTCACAGCAGAGACTCGCCAGACCAGGAAATGTTTTTCCAATATTCTATTGTCCAATTTGGATGAACCTGTGTGAACTGTAGCCACAGCTTCCTGTTCTTAACTGACAGGAGTTGCACCCGGTGCAGCCCATCTGCTTCAAGGTTCAACGTGTTGTGCATTCAGAGATGCTCTTCTGGATGCCATCGTTGTAACAAGTGGTTTTCTGAGTTACTGCCGCCTTCCCATCAGTTTGAAGCAGTCTACTTGACATCTGACATCAACGCGGCATTTTCATGCAGAGAACTGATGCTTAATGCCGCTCACTGGATATTTTGTCTTTTTCAGACCCTTTTCCATAAACCCTAGAGGCCCTGGCTGTGTGGGGAAAATCCCTGTAGATCAAAAGTTTCTTAAATGCTCAGAGAAGCCTGTCTGGCACATTCTGATGCTCAGTTTGATCTTCAGCAGGTTGTCTTGACCATGTCTACATGTCTCAATGTACTGAGTTGGTGGCATGTGTTCGGCCGATTTGTGATTTGTGTTAACAAGCAGATGAACCTAATAAAGGGGACGGTGAGTGTGCATTGCCAGCTAACTGTGCTTAAAAAAAATGTACAGCTGGAAAATGGGCAAATTAATGCAAATAATGAGAGACACATATTTACTAAGCAAGAAGGTTAATTTATACATTTCCCAAGATATAGAACTACCCCTTTGAGAAGTTTACCTCAGTAAAAGCTAGATTAACTTAAGAGGACAGTGGCATCACTCCTTTGGATGGACAAATTAATTCCAGTTTAAACCAGCAGAAGAGAAGCATTAAAAGCCATGCAGATAGAAATGGATGGAGAGTAAAGAGAGAGAGAGAGATGTGGGGACCAACAGTGGCTCAAGGGGGTTGGGTATCTAAATGCACTCCCGACCTTTCACAACAAGACATTATGGAGCACTTACCTGTGCCAAACAACACTGTAATAACATTTTCCAGGCAGCTCTGGGTGACCTGCAGCGATGTGGCCATCGCCTTGTTGTGTAATTGTATGCATTTTATGTGATCTTAAATTTGCCACCATACAACAAAACAAACGGGTGCTCTATTAACAAATAAGGGCCATTGTGTAAAATCTAAATACTGAATGAAATAATTTTAACCCTGCACTTAATTGAAAATTACATATTTCAGTGTCAGTCTCATTATTATGTTCATAAAATAACTCTGTTATTATAACTGTCTCTGCTTTCTCGTTTTGCATCCTCTAATGCCTTCTCTGTGCCACCAGACAAAATAACAACGGCGCATTTTAATTAACTGAGCGTAACCCCGGCCCTTGGTTGATAAATTATGACACAGTGGATCCTCTTTATTCTACAAATGCTGGATAATGAGCTTCAGGTCACGTTTCTGCTGCCACTGAATAGCTAGTGTTTTGGGGGTTCAGCTGTCAGCTCGTCTGCAATGCTAAACCTCTCCGCAGGAAAAAGAGAAATCCCAGCCTAAAGCACTGTGCAAATGAATCCAGGCAAGTGTGTGAAAGCAGATGTTAAAAGCAAAATAAAAAAAAAAAAACAGACTGAAAGCTTAAGTGCAGTGAGTTAAGGGTGAAATCCACAAGCAGCCACAGAGGTACCTTGATGCATTACACAGTCCAGATACCATCCTCGCTCTGACTTTGCCAGAGGCGGAGGGCTTACCAAGTTTACCTGGCAGCAGAGCACCAGATAGGCTCCTCTGTTTCCTGTCATGCTTCATATCAGCACTATAACAAACCTCTGCGGGCCAATTAAGGCAGATATCATGGCTGTGATTGGATCACTAAGCCTTAATGTGACAAGAAGCGAGCACATCAAAATGTACTCATGTGTACATTTTTCAGATTGTATCACTATAATACTCTATATACTCTATAATACCAGATTTCTGTAATTGTATAGAGTTGCATATGTGTAAATGCTGAGACCCTATTTCTAGTTCATTTATTTTTAATTTCATATCAAATTCAAAATGTTTTGTTTCATTCAAACCACACAGATCCGAAAAATACTTGTTTTTTTTCCTTAAGTGCTGTGATCTGAGAAACTGTTACCGTCTTGGGGAGACACGATGTTTAAGGAGTGTTTCGCTGATGATGATAGTGGAGAGTGTGCAGTTTTAGCACAACAGCTGACTCCATGAGTTGATGAGCGTTTTTTGTCGTCAAAAGACTGCAATCACTGCAGCTGCAAAGTTTTGGATGAATGAACTCAGTCACAGAATTTCCCCACCACAATTTCCTCTGCAGTGTTTGCCTCAGCTTACATGCTTGTGACTCACCATTCATCCACACACAAACATCATCAATACTAAGAGTTTGCTGGTGACGGAGAAACTAAGAAAATGTGTCTGGGAGCTAAACGTACAGTTGCTGTATTTCACTGACAGATGGAGAAAAATGTAACGAGGAGAGTAGAGGAGAGTAGAGATTGTTGTTCAACAAGTGACATTTGCTAAATTGGAAATTTAAATTTTACTGTCCTAATTCATGTCAAAGTTTTTAAATTCGATATTGCATCTGCAAATGATGTTTTTGTTTGTTCCAAAAAAAAAACTGAAGTACACTAATTTTGTGTTATTCAAACTTTGCATGAAAATACTACAGGCCTACTGAGCAGTTTGGTAAGTTTAGTGCAGACACAACTGGACTCTACTTTTTATAGTCTCTGGGTTGTAAAATCAGCCACAGAGCTCGTGAAACATCCGCTAACTCAGTTGGCTAAACCCACACAAAGCAGTGAAGATGGAATAGCAGTACATGTCAGCTGATCACAGCCTCACAAAATAAGTTATGTGACTTATTTCCAAGTAATTATTTTCCCCACACTGCACTGCTACACCCAATCTTAGGCTTCCCCCACCTGCCAAATCACACTTTAACCCCTGAATCCAACTCTCAATGGAAAAATAACCACCACGGCAGGATAAAAAGAAGAACAACACACAAAACACAATAATGCCTCTTGTCACAGATGCCACCAGTGCGTAAAAAACAGATCAATTTGGTGACATGTTAAATATTTAGCACCTGAATCATTATGTTACAGTAAATTTTATTCTGTGCATGTTGCAGCACTGATCTTGTTTAAAATAGCTTCACTGCAAACCAACACTTGACTGATCTTATCCTCACAGTCAGCAGCTGCTTCTCAAAATGAGAATGACATTAGGCTTTTAGCGATAACAAGGTTTCCCCCTGCTCTCCTTCATCATCGGAGGTATAATTAGACAGGTAATGGAGAGAAGAGCAGCTCCGGGCCCATCCTTCTTAATCAAAAGAGCCATAAGAATGCAAATACTGACCCTTTGTTGACTCAGATGCCTGAAAGACTTATCATTTTAACTTTTTAAAGTAGGAGAGAGACATGAGAACCCAGGAGAGACACTGAATTCAGATGATGATATGCCCTTCTTAATTCACAGGAGGAGGGAAGTTATGAGTCGGTCCAGACGAATAAAACAGATAATAAAATAGCAAATGTGGGCCTCCCTCCCTACTGCTGCCCATCTCATTCAAAGCTCATCCACCCCCCCCCCCCCACCCCCCCCATTAAATGGCACTGACAGCTTGACTTGTCCATTCTCCCTGTATTCCTCTTTTGTTTTCCTTTAAAATGTCTCTCCTCCTACACTCATCTTTTTTCTACCTCTCTGGTCCTCCCTGGCTCAGCCAGTTTAACTTTCCCTCTCACTGATCAGACAAGCAGTGAAGCATGGGGAAGCTTCACTGCTTGTCAACAGCACAGGAGCTCAGGCCATGAAATGTAGGAAACCTAGACTTAAGAGACTACAGAGCTGAGGATGACAGAATTAAGGGTTTCAGACTGTAATAATGAATATTTACATAAGATCTAAGGATGGACACTGCAGCTGAGAAGGAATACCTCTGGCTGCTAGTTTCTATAATGGAGTAAAACTAAATTTTGCAACCTGTTGGTGAAACCAAAAAGAGATATTATCAACCTGCCCTACTGTGAAGGAGGAAATAGTCATGCTCAGTTGGAGGAAATGAATCTCATCATCGTGATGATTCTGTATAAAGATGGGCCTCATTTGCTGAATATCATCACTGCTCTTGGTGGATGAAAGCGGTCACAGCACTTTGCATAATTAAACAACAACTTGTTCATGTGCCAGAAGACATTTAAAATACATTAATTAAACCTCTACAATCAGAGCAAATGAACAATCATCACAGTTCAGAAGTCTTGCCAATTTCAGGTTATCAATGTGAAGGACAGACTTCAGACGCACATCGCTGTGAGACAACACTACCGTCAAGATTATCTCATAACAAGAGTTAAATAAGGAACCTCAGGTCTTTAAGTCAAATATGCTTTTGCAACAACACTTGTAATAGACAATACTGTGCAAATGTCTTAAGCCAACCCTTAATTTCTTTATATTTTGCTTCCAAAAAGCCAGACGTTTTCAGCATGACAATAATCCAAAAGGTGCTGCCAATGCAGTAAAAGCATACCTGGATAGAAAAACACACAATGAAACACTAGTAGTCATGGACTGGCCTCCAGAGCCCAGACCTCAACATTATTGAAGCAGTGTGGGATCATCTTGACAGAGAACACAACAAAAGGCAGCCAACATCCACAGAGCTTTGAATGTACTTTAAGAAACCTAGATAATTATTTCTGAAGAGTACTTAAAGAAATTACAAGAAAGCTTGAATTCCTTGTTTCCGTGCACTCCATGCCAAGTTTGAGTTTCTGTCGTGTTTCCTGTTTTGTTTTGCTAGTCTCTTGTCTTTTGCTGTATCCTCTGTCGCTGTTTTGGCCAGCTCTGTTCTGCATAAGTTTTGGTTTGTTTGCTTTATTTGCCAGCAATAAAGTTGTGTTTTGAGTTTACGTCAGTCTCCTGAGACCTGTATTTTGGTCCTACTCTGCCTGCCGCACACTGCCAAGCATGACACTAACATTCAGAGACTGAAAAAGACATTCAGATTTGAAACAGAAATTCAGAAATATAATAGCTATGCAGTGACTGCAGGACAGCGATTGTACTGCAAAACAATATTGACCCATGTTGCTAAGTCAGAATCCATGTTGTCTTAAATGGATGTTCCAAAGTAAATTTAGTAATGCTGACAAAAATTATAAGATATAAAGTGGCACAAATGTAGCAAAGTTAATTTCATCTTTATATTCTTTACTTTGTTTCCCCTCCAATCCATCAACAAGAGTTTCTTTTATTTTATTGTGGCGAGATCTTCATGCCTCTCGCTCTATGTTAACTGGGAGAGGCTCCGGGGCCCGCAACCCTGAACAGGATCAGTGGAAGAGAATGGATGGATGGATGGGTCTTCATGTTTTATTAAACAGATTTGATTTGGGTGAAAAAAAAAGGGGGTGTTACTATGTTTAGCTATAAGCTTAACACAATGTTGCCATGGAAACAGTCAACAGTGGGCAAATGAAGGTATGATGTCATTTCAGTATAATACAGATAACCTCCGGCCATTACCTGTCGAGGAGATGGAGATACTGTGTGTGTGTGTGTGTGTGTGTGTGTGTGTGTGTGTGTGTGTGTGTGTGTGTGTGTGTGTGTGTGTGTGTGTGTGTGTGTGTGAGAGCAGATTACAGGTGAAATTAAAAAGGAGATTGGAAGAAGAGATGGAGTGATAGGGAAGAATAATAAAAAAAAGGAAAGGAAGGATAAGGTTGAGAAAGCAGACAGATAAAGCTACCTGTGGAGGAAAGAGGCAGAGCGAGTCAGCGGAGCGAGTTAGCGGAGCGAGTTAGCGGAGCGACGAGTATTAGATTCTAATGAAAAATCCGCCTCCAGGTATTCAAAGTGTCTGTAGGAATATCATTTCTCAAGCAAGATCAAAACTGGTGTATTTGAGGCATAAGCTACCTGTCATGTTAAATGTTGGGTTCCATTAATGTGTGTTAGTACCCTTTTACAACACCTGCAGTGGAGCAGGTAAGGCACTTTGTGGTAATCTAATGAATTTGAAGTAATAAAACTAAAGCTGCTGTTAGACTATATATAGAAGAACATGTTTCAATTAAGGCTGCTCAGCAAAATTATAGCAAAATTCAAAATTCTGTTTATTTCTGTCAATATTGTAAACTTCCTTCAACTTTAAATATAATTCAACCGAAAAATAAAATAACTGCTTGGGGCTTCACCCCTGACAAAGCACCGAACCTCCTGCAGGAGGTGGGCCAACTGCAAGGCAAACAAATTCATGCGTCATCTGAAGTGATGCTGATGTTGTACCAGTCTGTTGTAGAGAAGAGAAAGCTGAGCATGAAAAAAAAAAAGAAGCTCTGAACTTATTGGTCCATAACTTCTCAGTATGATTATCGGTTCATTGGTCTATGGGTACTGACCCAAAGAATGGCATCTTTCAGTCATTCAGGAGGGACTGAGAGTAGACACTGCATCTCCACACTGAAAGGAGCCGGTGGAGGTGGTTCAGGCATCTGAGTAGGATGCCTCCTGGACATCTCCTAGGTATGGTGGTGAGCGCTTCGGTAACTCCCCGTTGGCCCCACTTTCTTGACCCGAATAAGCATTAAAAACTGAAAGAATGGATTGATGCATGAAAAAAAATTTTAAAAAGAAAAAAATTAGATGAGTGTGGTGGGGGATGAAGGATTGTCCAATAGGGAGTTAGACACTGCCTGAGGGCTGTTTTTTTATAATAAAGCTTATCTTGCATGGCCTGCCACCGGTCCCTGCCTGCCTCTCTCCACCTGTGGCAACTCTGTGGGCGCAGCAGACTCTTGTGCCTTGTTAGACCTGCACAGTAGCCACAGGGCAAGCAATGCCGAGCTGAACAGTTACCAGCACTAACAGCTGCAGGGAGCTGTTAATAACCCTTCCACAGGTTCACCTAGTGAAACCTTGTAAGTTTTACTTTGTTCAGACAGAACTTGTTGACCACAGACTCTTTTATTCATGGTTCCTTGAGCTGCACTAAAGAAAACTGTAAAGAAAAAGGAGGCACTTGATTTTTTTAATTGGAAAAAAGAGAGAGCTTCATAGCAAAAATGAATGCAAAAGAATAATTATTTTATCCTGATTATTTTTAATTAAGAACCCAGCCCTACTTTTCATTAATCACCAGGCTACTTGGTAAACATTATAGTTAGAATTCAGATCAGTAAAAAGTTTTGCAACAAACTACAACATTTCTTTCATCACTAACTTTATGTACGTCGACTGTTTACCTCGTACCTCCCTGTTGCTTTACATGAATGTAGCACTTCATTTGAAAACATGTTGCCTCTGAATGTAATTCAGGAAACAATTACACTGCCACTGGGAAAACATTTTGTACTATATGAATGTAATTATTAGGACATGGGGTTGACCTGTAATTGAATCTGAAGCCTGGTGTTTGCTATTGTATACCTACACTTGTATAGCACATTTTGCGGTCTGCTTTACCTTTTCGATTCAGTATATTTAACGGCACAGTGTTTCATTCAGTATATTTTACTATGTTTTTGTTCATCTTTCCTATTTATGATTCATAATGTTCTATATTGCAATTACTATTGTTATTTGTCTTTTTTCAACCCTTCCCAGGCTTTGTCATAAAGTGTGTGTGTTGTGTGTGTGCGGGGGGGAAGCATCCTTGGCTCACATTATTTTGCTAATTGTGCTGAATTACTTCTCTCTCTATCCCACAATGGTTTAGTTGGGGTCAGTCTGAGGTGATGAAAACCTCTTGACTGCAGAGTGCAATTCTATTGTGGAGTTGGAGGTCCCATTCTCTGGGTTCACTCCCAATTAAAGTCAACAAAGATCAACACGAAGTCCACTGACACTAAAGCACGAGCTGGATTTGGCCTTTTCACATGGGACAAAACAACTGATTCACAGAAATTGCACAGAACTTATCCCTATAAGTTAGGGTAAGCCACTACACCCTGAAAAGTACAGTGTTCTTATGATGTACAATCATAGAAACATTGATGTGTTTTTGGGTAGATAACCTGGAAATTACACAGAACTTAAATTCACTTACAGGTTATACCCCTTTAAAATATGTGTACTTACACATAATTGCATGGTATTTTTGGCCTTAGCCCCGAAAATTATGCAGAACTTAAATTTACTTACATGGTACATTCCTGTAAAATACATGTAATTAGTCGCGGGCCGTATTATGAAGTGTTACAGAAATAACTGTTGAATAGAAAACCTGCTTATAGGAGCAGCCAACAGGTATATCTTACGTTGCAGTCACACTTTGGAGAACAGCGTTGACTGCAGCATGACCAAAATGACTGCAACTGTGTGCAATGAACTTGCAATCTTGTTGCCTTTGAAATGGCTATTTGAGAAACGGGATCCAGGTCTGTGACCAATCGCAGTCAGTTACTGTCTTCAAAGCAACTTTGGTGCATCAAGATGGCAACAAGAAGGAGACAATCTACTATCAGTTTGGGACTGAATAGGGTCAAATTGGTAATGCAATCTGTTTCTGATAATACAGCAAAAATTACAATTACAATCTGTTGCCATCTGTTCCAAATTCACATTAAATATACATATATATACTTGAGTCTCCTATTGCAAAGAGATGCGTCGCAGATGGGTTGCAATCATCAGCACTGAGTGTCTCCAGCTGATTGTAATGTGTTGGCAGTCTGTCTACATTTATATAGTAGATGGCAATTATCCACAAACCTTTGCCAGTCTGTGCCTGTGTGATGTCACTGGGGTCAGTCCAAGTCAGACAGCGATTGTTTGGAGACAGATTGTCTCCCAGCAGGTGACGTGTGCAGTTGCCTCATGATCAAAAGTGGTCACCCTGAGGTTGAGGGTGTTGCACGCTCAATCTCTGGGTGAGCAGTAGGTCACTGCAACTACCAGCAATCAGTCTCCAACAGTGAAAAAAAAAAAAAAAGATAATAAAGTCAATGCAATCACTGGGCAACTACCAATTTTTCTTAGTCGCAACGGGTTGCCATCCTGTTTTTACTCTAGTGTGACTGCGTCATAAGGTGGGACAGCACTGTGAGAAACCTCTTTTCATTTTGACACCCATGATAATAGGTTAAAGTGACCACACTGCCTATGTGACGTGTGTTCGAGGAGCAGTTAAAGCTTCACTATGAACAAATGAAGTTAACCAATATTAGCAGGTAACAGAAAATGGCTGGAAAAAATTCAATATAACCAAAGATGGCTGGGGAACACAGCGAAAAACAGTCTAAACATTTTTTTAGACTACAAAAAAAAACCTAAATAAACAAAAAAAAAAAAACAGGCTAAATAGGCAAAATCAATAAAGGAAAGCAAAAACACTCAAAACTATAAATATCTACAAATACATGAAGTGTTCATTAGAAAACAAGATGCAGGCTGGAAACAAAACAGGATTCACAAGAAAAATAACTTTCAAAATAAGACAAGAAAGAACTGAATAGAGAGGATATGGACACACAAACAGAAGTAGACACAGAGAGGCATAAAAGAAAAAAAAAGGAACATGAGAGAGACCACAAACCTATATCCACATAATCCACGTGGAGGGGAAGCGAGTAGCACTCTGCTTTGATGAAAAAATAGACAAAATTTGTGAACTAAACACTGTTCAACAATATTGTGTGTGCCTGTGTGTGTGTGAGAGACAACATTTGCCTTTGAAGTAAATTTTTCTACTCTTGCCCAAGATTTTTTTTTTTTTTTTTTTTACATTTGACATGTGATGAGCTCACCCAGGTGTGTTATTTGTTCTTGTTTGTTCTGGGAGTTTCTCATTTGGTGCTGCAGATAGAGCATCAAACATACCATGGAGGTCACAAATATATTGAGTAAGGCCTTTATTATCTTTGACAGACAGTAAACAAGGAGTGAAGTATGTTCACCCTTTTTTTCTACCTTTAATAACTGAGACTAGGGCTGTTCTAAAAATACATAGAGGAAATTGTATTTTATTTTTGTATTTATTTGTTCTCATTTTTAGAAGATCTTTGCTATTATATTTATTTAGCCTGTTCCCACGGGATGCAATCATGTCCAGCTACAAGCAAATATTCACACTACTGGCCAGTGATGCACTGATAATAGTCCAGTGTTGTTCATGCTGTTCATGCACTTGCACTCATTATCACAGAACGTCTGACACAATACCCCTGTTACACACCCAAACAAGAAGAAATGTCAGCAGGAGGTAGATTTTTCAAGAGAATCACAGGGAGTGAAAAACAGCTTCAGAAAACAACTGAAGACCAAAGAGAGTGCAGTTCAGGGAGTTTGCTGAAGCTGTGAGATGGTAATCAGTCTAGCAAAATAAACAGAAATGACCCATGGCCCGCAAAAAACAAAGCTCTTACCCCCTGCAGTGCATTGATGACTGGTCGTTAGCTGGTGATAACACGGGGGTGTTGCTGCCTTCTGTGTATGAGATTCTCATTCATCGCCACATGAAATCAGCTGTCTTACCGAGGGTGCATGGGCATTCAGCTTCGACGCAAATACTTGGACCAACAAATTATCACCTCAGTGTTTCTCATCAGTTGAAGCACAAGCAGAAAAAAGCACACTAGCCAAGCTAGAGGTTAAGGTAATTCAATTCAATTTATTTATATAAGTCCAGTCCCCTCAAGATGCTTTATATTGTGAAGTGAAGACCCTATAATATTAGAGAGAACCCAAATCATTAGAGAATCCCCTGTGAGCAAACACTTTGCAATAGTGGGGAGGAAGAACTTCCCTTTAAAAGAAGAGACTTTGAGTGCTTGAAGAAGCATTAGAATGAGTGGTGTAGGGTGTTCATGAGTGTGGAGATGTGTGTGAATGCTGTAAGTGCAGAAAACAACACAGAGAAACCAAAGAGAAACTGAAGAGATGCACAGCACACTGGCAGGCAGGTAGAAGAGCAAAGGGCAGAATGAAGCGCCAGCAATAGCCTTATAGTCTGAGAACACAGGGCCCTGACCAGCCCTGCCTCGCCCATCAGGAGCCTGACACACATGCGGAGAAAAAGCTGAGAGAAACAGGAAGGGGGTCGGCACATCTGCTCTGATCAGTTAGGGAGTGAGAGGATAGAGAGAAGCAACAACACAAGCAGGGAACACAGAAACAGGGAGAGGGTAGAGAAAGTTGCATTTGTGGTCATTTTTGTGGGAGAAATTCAGCATATTCATCAAGTACTTTTGTCAAAGAGTGTCATGTAGTAGTGCGTTCCCACTGTGGACTGCCATATTGCACACAAGATAAAGAAAAATACCGTCTATAATGTTAATAGAATGCTTATCTCAATTATTATCATCTGCCATCACCAATCCGTTTCCCTAGTGGCTCCATGGTGTAGAGGTTAACAAATTTGCCTTACTGGCAAAACTCCCCATTTTGAGCCCACAACTCACAAGCTAGTATACTCCTAGTGGTGATCCCAAGCCTGGATAAATGTGAGGATTGTGTCAGGAAGGGCATCTGATGTAAAAATCTGTGTCAAATCAAACAGGTTAATCCATCCACTCTGGTGATTCCTTGAAAAATAAGGGACCAGCTCAAAGTACCTGGTCATCAACATGGTTCACTATACTTTCTAAAACGCAGCCACAACATGAGCAGGTCTGAAATAGGAGTCTTTATGATGGCTCCTAACTTTTCCTAAGAATAAGCCAGTACTTATATTAAAATTGTTTGTAAACTGGAACAGAAAGATGAGCAAATGGCAGAAAAAGTGTGCACAGATATCTAAAATTGTGCAGTCACCATTGTACTTCAATGTGACTAGAGGTTTATGTCCATAAAGGTTATGTGATGACATTATCTGAAATGTCAAGCAACTAAAACCCAGAGGTATTAAAAATGAAGTTCTTACTCTATTGACCAAAAAGATATCAATAGTAAAGTATCAATTTGATATTTCCTCAGTTTGGCATTTTAGAAAACTGATATGATTGTATAAAGTGATTAAGTTTCATTAATATTTAAGGCAGGAGTGTAAAGTTGGCTTTTTGAGGGAGTACTGATCTGAAACGCTAAGACACAGTGCGGTAATATATTCAGGGATTAAAACACAACAAGAAGATTCAGTATTTCACCCCGAGGATGGTCCAGCATGCAGACTAGAGGAGCCAGGGGCTGAATTGAAAGGCCACTGGGTCACCTAGTCTACAAAGTGGGCCAAATTTGTCCCCCAAATATTCTGCACTAACATAAACAGCATCATCATTAGTGTGGCAAACACATGGACATGAGAGTAAGAAGGTAGGCTAACAGTAAACTGCAGGCTTAGCTTTGACCCATTAGGCTCTGTACTGTATGTAGTTTGTTCTCATAGGTAAATGCTATGTTTCTAAATTCCAGTGTTAAATAACTCTCTATGAACTCACACTTTTTCAGGGCTTATGAGGATCCACTCAACTCCATAGCAGAAAAAGCCTTTCTTGGATGCTCTTTTTTACACTCAATCATGTTATTAATTAAACGTCCTAGTTATATAATTTGTGTGGGTTTTTTTTAAATCATACATTTTTTTCTTATTGAACCACTCAACTTTTGTATGTTGCTAGCATCAATTTCATGAGCACATATTATTTTAAAAACAATATTCAGTTTCAGCATCTGATTGTCTGGTTGTCTTTGTACAATTTTAAATAAATATCGGCTTTAAATGATCTGCAAATTGTTTTCTGTTTTTGTTTTTCCTTTAAATGTGGCTTCACAGCACTGTCTTGGAGATTATGCATCACCTTTAGGCATTTGAAACAGTTGCTGTAGCTAGGTGTAGTGTGGCTGCTAATTCAGAGCAAAAGTGGCAGATTTATTAAGCCAGGTTGCAAAAGAAATCTGTACTCCTCCGTCTGTCGGCTTCATAGGAGCGCATGGCCCTCAGCCCTGCAGGGTAGAAGCAAACTAAATCTAAAGGTAATCCTCTCATCAATCTGGTAAATCTGCACCCAGAGACCATGACCAGACGCAGCTGGAGGAGAGAGGGTGAGGACGGGAGGGGAATGAGGAAAGGAAGAAAAATGTGGAGGTAATGGAAAAGGTGGGGTAGAGATGAGTTGACAAAAAAATGGGGGTGCAGCAGGTAATATCATCGTGAAAGTGCTGGTGTCTGTTTATAGGTCTCAAAATGTTAGCTTTAACAGATTACTTCCCTTTCTAGAGTGAAAGCTTGATAAGATTGACGCTGCTCTCATTTTTTTATAACTTAACATAGCAAAAAGACAGAACACTTTACCAAGCAATACCCTTATGCATAACTTCCAGTAAAAAATAATAATTTCTATACCTTTGCACATTGCATGCATTAAAACAAAGAAAGAAAAATAAGCAAAAGAAACTTGGTTTTTGCATTTATGTGTGGACAAGGAAAACAAAGATTTTGTTTTGTTTTGCAAGGTGTACGCCTTTATCTCCTTTTTTGATGTCAGACATCCATCAGAAACCTATTGTTTGTTACCAGCAACATTTGTGTGTCGTTAACTGCAATTTATTGTTACACTTCTAGGGAAATGCGCATCAGTTTACAGCGTAGCGTTCAGAAAGGCTTGCGGTTACAGCACATTTAGGGTCTAGAGACCAGTTGGTGATCCCCTGGCAACCTCCAGTCTCTAGAGAAAAATGGTTGTGAGGGGTTGTTGGAGGTTGCTGACTGTCACTCTGAAATTGGTCACAAAGAGGGTACTGCATGAAAAACCTCCTTGTGATTGATGCGGTCATGCTCAGTTTGCATGGAAGATGGCATCTTGCCTGCAAACACTCACTAACTAAAAACTGAGCAGTTGTGAAACTTGAAAAAGTTCAACTGGAAACAGAGAAAGTTTGCCTTCGAAGTAAATGTTTAAAGTACATTACCACTGGAAACAACAAGTTTCAAAAGGCAACACTTTTACTTTGAAGGTTGAACTGTCTCCATTTCTGGTCTGCATTGCACTTTTCAGTTTCTATACCACTGGTTGGGTAGTTGGCAAGTCTTTGCAGATAAGTAAGCATCCTCCATACATACATACTTTGTTCTGTACAAAGTTGAATGTGCTGACAACAAAATCACACAAAAATCATCAATGGAAATCAAATTTATTAACCAACGGAGGCCTGGATTTGGAGTCACACACAAAATTAAAGTGGAAAAACACACTACAGGCTGATCCAACTTTGATGTAATGTCCTTAAAACAAGTCAAAATGAGGCTCAGTATTGTGTGCAGCCTCCACATGCCTGTATGACCTCCCTACAACGTCTGGGCATGCTCCTGATGAGGTGGCTGATGGTCTTCTGAGGGATCTCCTTCCAGACCTGGACCAAAGCATCCACCAACTCCTGGACGGTCTGTGGTGCAACGTGACGTTGGTGGATGGAGCGAGACATGATGTCCCAGATGTGCTCAATCGGATTCAGGTCTGGGGAACGGGCGGGCCAGTCCATAGCTTCAATACCTTCATCTTGCAGGAACTGCTGACACATTCCAGCCACATGAGGTCTAGCATTGTCCTGCATTAGGAGGAACCCAGGGCCAACTGCACCAGCATATGGTCTCACAAGGGGTCTGAGGATCTCATCTCGGTACCTAATGGCAGTCATGCTACTTCTGGCGAGCACATGGAGGGCTGTGCGGCCCTCCAAAGAAATGCCACTCCACACCATTACTGACCCACTGCCAAACTGGTCATGCTGAAGGATGTTGCAGGCAGCAGATTGCTCTCCACGGTGTCTCCAGACTCTGTCACGTCTGTCACATGTGCTCAGTGTGAGCCTGCTTTTATCTGTGAAGAGCACAGGGCGCCAGTGGCGAATTTGCCAATCCTGGTGTTCTCTGGCAAATGCCAAGCGTCCTGCCCGGTGTTGGGCTGTGAACACAATCCCCATCTGTGGACGCCGGGCCCTCATACCATCCTCATGGAGTCGGTTTCTAACCGTTTGTGCAGACACATGAACATTTGTGGCCTGCTGGAGGTCATTTTGCAGGGCTCTGGCAGTGCTCCTCCTGTTCCTACTTGCACAAAGGCGGAGGTAGCGGTCCTGCTGCTGGGTTGTTGCCCTTCTACGGCCTCCTCCACGTCTGCTGGTGTACTGGCCTGTCTCCTGGTAGCGCCTCCAGCCTCTGGACACTACGCTGACAGACACAGCAAACCTTCTTGCCACAGCTCGCATTGATGTGCCATCCTGGATGAGCTGCACTACCTGAGCCACTTGTGTGGGTCGTAGAGTCTGTCTCATGCTACCTCGAGTGTGAAAACACCACCATCATTCAAAAGTGACCAAAACATCAGCCAGAAAGCATAGGTACTGAGAAGTGGTCTGTGGTCCCCACCTGCAGAACCACTCCTTTATTGAGTGTGTCTTGCTAATTGCCAATAATTTCCACCTGTTGTCTATTCCATTTGCGCAACAGCATGTGAAATTGATTGTCAATCAGTGTTGCTTCCTAAGTGGACAGTTTGATTTCACAGAAGTTTGATTTACTTGGAGTTATATTGTGTTGTTTAAGTGTTCCCTTTATTTTTTTGAGCAGTGTACATTTTTCCCAAGCAACAGATGGTTACCAGAGGGTGTCCAACTGGTCTCTAGTCCTGTGTGACTGAGGCGTTATCCTACAGACCATTGGTTTTGTTCCTTTCTTTGATTTTACAACACTCACAGGTCCTGTTGTGTCTATAGTTTATCTCATTTGTTTGTATGTCATCTTGTGTTTCATATTATTGTGCTTGACGGTAAAGATCCTTAACAAGACCAGCATCATCCAGTTGTATGTTGCTTCCACTCCCATTTAGTTTGCTGCTCACAAGTGGATAAACTTCCCATATCACTCTAATCAATATACTGTATAAATAAAACACTTTCTAAACCAACTGTGGCATTCTTCAGGCACAGATGAACACTTGTCTGATCTGACAGATGAACCCAGAATATGAAGCCATTTGTCTCTGCATGTGTTCATAATTTTGGGGGACATTAAAATCCTCTCCTTTTTTAGTTCTGCACCAAATTATGTCTTTTACTTGCCATTGAGGGGAGTATAAAGTTTCCAACTATTCTTTGTGTCTGTGCTTCCTTTTCTCCTTCAGGTTAATTTTATAGTGCCCAGTGTGATGTAGGCAAATGACATACTAACAATAACAGACAATTAGACCAGAGAATACCCACTGAAGCCTGAAATAAACATCCTAAACCTGAAATAGTAACAGTGATTCATCTGTGAAGTGATTTACTTGATGGAGGACAGGCAGGGAAAGACCTTGGACTCAGACTGCGAGCGCATCATAAAAATAGACGCAGTTTATCAAAATACATAAAAAAGTGTCATGCTATTGTAATCAAAAGAGAGAAATTAGAAACAGGGAGCTTGCGACATTCACTATCATCTCCATCACATTCAACCCCCAGAAGCAGCTGGAGGTCTGATTCCTATCTGTGCCTCTCACAGCTCTGTGACCAATCAATACATATAAGCTCCTCTGCCTTCAGCCCGATGTGAATGAACAAATATACTCAGAGCAAGACAGCTACTTGTTTTCCTGATGAAAGTCATGAAATTGCCCCAGCTGGAGGTAGACAGGGTGGAGCCATCTGTCTCTGTCTACTGGGACCCAGCTCATTACGGGGACTCTAAGCTACATGCTACTTAAGATGAAGAATAAAAAGAATATTTTTAGATCTGAACATAAACAACTATAAACACAACACTGAATTTGATTTCATCTAGTTTGAGTAACCACGGATTGAACTGCCAGCGCCTCCACCTTTCACAACCATCCACTCCATGTTACCTGGACTTTTATGTAGATACCTCCCAGGTCATGTGTTTCATGCATTTCCAACCAGGAAGAGACCCCTGGGCAAACTCAGGACACACAGGAGAGATTATGTCTCTCTCTCTCTCTCTCTGGCCTGGAAATGACTCAGCAGAAGTCAAAACTCATCAGACCAGGCAACATTTTTCTAATCTTCTGTTGTCCAATTTTGATGAGCCAATTTCAAATGTAGCCTTAGTTTCCTGTTTATTGCTGACAGAAATGGGATTGTGTGGTCTTCTGCTGCTGCTGCCCACCTGTTCAAAGTCAGACATGTGTGCATTCAGAGATGCTCTTTTGCAGCCTTTGATTGTAACAAGTGGTTATTTGAGTTACTGTTGCCTCAAAGCTGTCTGGCCATTCTCCTTTGACCTCTGTCATCACCCTGAGAACTGCTGCTCACTGGATACTTTCTCTTTTTCATACCATTCTCTGTAAACCCCAGAGATGGCTGTATGGGGAAAATCCAAGCAAATCAACAGTTTCTAAAATAATCAGACCAGCCTGTCTGTCACCAACAACCATGCCATGTTCAAAGTCACCTAAATCAACTTTCTTCCCCACTCTGATGCTCGATTTGAACTTCAGCAGGTCGTCTTGACCATGTCTACATGCCTAGATGCGCTGAGTTGTTGCCACGTGATTGGCAGATTAGATATTTGTGTTAACGAGCAGTTGAAAGGGTTTAAGCCTGTCAGCAAATAAGTTGATTCACTGTTTGGATTGGTTGATGTTTTTCTGCTGTGTCACACTGATTTCTGACTGGCAACATTTTGCATTGTTTCTTGTATAGCAGGCTAAAATAGACATGTTTTTGAAACAGAATAGAAAGAAGGTTATACCAAAGGTTTGTACAAGCAAATCTGTGCTCAAAGACATTTAAATTTTTAGGATGATTTCTTTGTTTTCTTTGCACAAAGGGGGAAACATATAAACAAAATAAACAAAAGATCAGTGGCAAAATGTTCTTTTAAATTGGAAAAGATTGAAAGTCAGCCCAGAATTTCCCATTAATAGATTCTCCTCTTAATAAAAGATGTCATTATCTAATTTGCCAAAGCCAGAAATTAAACTTTGTATTTGTACTTTTTTCAGTAAATAATTAATGACTTTCAGTCTTTTCCGTGTTTGTGTTCAGAGTGATAATTAAATTGGATATCTAGACCTCCGTGCATACCTGTATGAGAGTGCATTATATATTTATATTTTCATAATGATAAGAGCCTTGCCATTGGGCTTTCTGTGCAGACACAGTTTTGCTGATAACTGGAAAATTTATTTCTCATTTCATGTATGAAGAAAAACTAATACAAGCAGGAAAGCACCAAATCACAATTAATCTAATTTTACACATGTATTTGTCTCTCATATACACAACAACAGAGAGACAGGTCAAACGCTACATTTTATGGAGCCAGATTTCTAATTTCTCTGTGCTTTTGTTTATTCAAAACAAAAGCACAGAGAAATGAGCTGAAAACATGCATAAACCAGACAAAAAGGTGTCCTCAGTGTCCACTGTTATGTAACTTTTAGGATGGATCAATACAGAACAGTCTATCTCACTCTCTGAGCAACCACTGATTATTAGCTGCTGGATCCGGCTCAAGCTGTGTAGTATCAAAGAAAAAGATGAAGCTTCCTCTGCTTCCTGTGAAGTTACCATGACATGTACACCTCTGGAACACCCACATAGCAGTGATTGTAATTGACTCCTACTGGCTGAAACAACGATGAATATGGAGGAGGAATTTTTTTTCTTTCATCCTCTTGACAGGTACCCATTGTTCAACTTGAAAGGAGCGAGGAGCTTAAAAAAGTCCCTTTGGAAATCTTTGGGTGACGTCATGGACTTTACACCTATGTTGTTTTAAGAGCTGACAGCTAAAGGGCAAAGCTCTTAAATAAGCACATATGCACAGAAAACCATCTCACAGATCTCTGAGATGATCACATGCTCCTCTTTAGGAAAAAAAAAATAAGGTGAGGTTACAATAGCAGTTCAGGTAATCCCTGATGGCTTTACTTTAGGATACAGACTGAAAACAGCTTATTGCCTTATGAGTGTGGGAGTGCTGTTTATGGTACAGGTGTAACACGAGGAGGTCCAGTTTTAATAGCATCAATGTGCTTAAGGGTTTACCTGCCAGTCAGGATTTTACAACAATTGTGAGCTAGAAATGCAGGGAATGATTTGGGGGGGCTGCCACAGCTGGCAGCCTCCAGAATACCCTCTGAGAGATAGCTGACATGTGGGTTCCTCTATGCTCCACCAAAAAGTCAAAGGATAACCCTTCGGTCCCATACTTTAGTGAGCATCTCTTAGTCCATTTTATAAGCCTACTAATCACTTCAATTCAGATTTAAATGACATCACACAGATGTTGTCATTTAAGTCTAGTAACTTACAACTAAATTGTAAGTTAACTAAATATAGTAACTTACACAGCTACAACATTGTACATGTGCTAACATTGCTAGCAGGATAATATTCTATCCACAATTAGGATCTGCAGTTTGACATACCGAATCTGATAGAAACAGTTTAAACAAATCTCACAGAAGTATTTGCCTCCAGGTACCTTCAAAGTCCTTAATCGAGTTGCAAATTCTTCATTCACTAAAGTACTACACACCTTTTCTTCAGTATTCATAACAGTGGTCACCCTAAAGGTTTGCTGCATGTCTGTTGGATCTTTCTCTCTACTAGTGCTGGCTGGTCATCTGGGTCAGTGAGTTGAATCATGAATCACAAATCCGAGTTCTCCATTAACATGGATCATATAAGTCCTCTAACTAGCTCCTGTTGCTAAGTACAAAAGGTGAGTGAGTGAGAGTGGACAGCGGAGTAGTGGACTTACTGAAAACATCGCTGATTCAAGTGATTCACCTGAACTAGGTAAATGATTAATAATAATACATTTTATTTATGGGCGCCTTTCAGGGCACTCAAGGTCGCCTTACAGGTAAAAAACAATCAAAGAGGAAACAGCAAAAGAGAAAGCACAATTACACAATAAACAAAACAAAACAAAAAACAAACTAGTTAAGACCAAGGTAAAATCCTAGAACCCACACAGTTACAGGCCAAAAGCTTGTTTGAACAGATGGGTTTTTAAACGGGATTTAAAAAGAGGTAAGCTATTTATGACCTTTAGGGGTTGCGGTAGAGCGTTCCAGAGATGGGGTGCTGTATGACAAAAGGCTCTAGACCCCATAGTTGCTAAGCGGACAGAAGGTATAATGAGGAGCAGTGACGAAGAAGAACGAAGTGGGCGTGAGGGAGTATAGGAATGGATTAGAGCAGCAATGTAGGGGGGAGCAAGGTTATGGAGAGATTTGAAGGTGAGAAGAAGAATCTTGTATTTGATACGGTAGTCTATTGGAAGCCAGTGTAGGTCCTGAAGGATGGGAGTAATGTGTTGAGTAGAGGAGGTTCGGGTAATGATACGTGCAGCAGAGTTTTGAACCATCTGGAGTTTACGGAGAAGTTTGAGTGGTAGACCAGCAAGAAGTGAATTGCAGTAATCCAAACAAGAAGTGACAAGAGTGTGGACAAGAGTTGCAGTACTGGCAGGTGTAAGAGAGGGACGGAGACGATTAATGTTGTGTAAGTGAAAATAAGCAGACCGAGTTAGGTTTTTGACATGAGCCTCAAAAGAAAGAGTGCTATCGAGGATGACACCCAGACTCTTAACTCGGGAGGAAATGGGGACAGTGAAATTATCAATGGTGAGTGTGAAGTGACTGGATTTTGCAAGGGTAGATTTGGCACCAATCAGCAGGATTTCTGTTTTATCATTATTCAATTTGAGAAGATTGTCAGAAAACCATGATTTTATTTCAGAAAGACAGTCAGAAAGGGAGGACGGGGGGAGAAGAGCATTTGGTTTCAAAGAGACATAGAGCTGGGTGTCATCAGCATAACAATGAAAATGGATGCCGTATTTCCTAAAAAATATGTCCTAATGGTAGTAAGTAGATAACAAAGAGAAGAGAACCGTGGACAGAGCCCTGAGGAACACCAGAGGAGACTGGGGTGATGGATGACTTGGTAGTTTTGAGCTGAACGTATTGGGTGCGTCCGGAGAGGTATGACTGAAACCAAAGTTGGAAGATGAAGTTTATCAAGCAAAGTCAGATGATCAATATTTTTTACATTTCTAAAGGAAATAGAGTGAGGTAAATTAATATTCGTGACCGGCATATTGATATTAACCCCTTAACTGGCAAGGGCCCGGTGACGGGCCGTTTGTAGTCTCTTTTATATGGCAGGCTAGACCCTCCCATTTTTATTGACACGTCATTCGGCCAATCATGTAACTGGCTGCACCAAATCACCTGACAAAGCTACGTGACGCCCTCTGAGTATTATTGGCTCTGGGAAACCCATTTCTTAACATGATTGGCCGAATGAGGTGTCAGTCAAAATGGGCGGGTCTAGCCTGCCATATAAATGCACTTCATTCGGCCCGCGGACCAGACGCAGCCGATTAATAGGCTATGAAATGGGTTGTTCAGAGCCAATAATGACCAGAAGGCGTTATGTAGTTTTTGTCAGGTGATTTTTTTGCTGCCAGTTAAGGGGTTAAAGGATACCAGTTTATGGTCAGATATGATAGAGTGCAGTTGAAGGGAGTTATTCCGCAACAGCAAACCAAGTCCAATATGTGACCTTTAACATGTGTAGGAGAGGCAACACATTGCTGCAAACCAAAACTGTCCAAGCAGGATATAAGGTCCCTGGTGAGAGGATCAGCAGGATTATCAATATGAACATTGAAGTCGCCCAGCAAGATAAAATATGGTGACATAGTCCATAGCGAAGACAGACATGCAGAGAGTTCATTTATAAAATCCGGGCTTCTTTTAGGTGGGCGATACAGAACTGCTAAAACCGTGGGCATAGCTCCTTTTATCTGTAGGGCGATACATTCAAAGGAGGCGAAAATGAGGTACAGGGATAGATGTAACTTTCAATTTCTCCTGGTAGAAAATCACAAGACCGCCACCACTACCGGTGTCACGTGACTGAGACATGCAAACAAACCCAGGAGGCGTAGCTTGATTTAACTGGGAAAAGTCATTATTTTGCTGCCATGTCTCGGTCAGACACATAAAGTCGAACTTACTGTCGTGGATGTATTCAAACAGCAAAAGTCCCTTATTGGTGAGAGAGTGAATATTCAGGAGGCCGAGGGTGATGGTGCTTGTCATCGGGGCAGCATTAGCCGATCTGGCTAGTGGAGTTAGGGCACTGCGGTCCGTAATCCGTCCGGGTTTCTTTGAAGGTCACGGAGAGACCGACCACAAAGTACGGATCGGCTTGGTGTCATCAACGCTGTATTTGCGACGAGAGCCTCGGAGAGTATACCTTCTGCGGGGATGCCAGATAATTTCCGGGTGGAGATACAGTGCAGATGGAAGCGGCATCGCAAGCTGGAGCCGGAGTTGTAGGAGTTCGTCAGCCGAGTATTGGATTTCCAGAGCCACTGATTTCCAAAACAGGGAAAGAATAATCCAGAAAAGTACAATCCAAAAAGACGACTTGTTGAGCCACATTGTTGAGAGTTCAGAGATCAGAACACAAGATCAAAACATAAAAACATAAAAAGATTGCAGCCAGGATAGCGGCAGCCAAAACGCCCCAGTGTTCACCCCGGAAGTAAGTCTGCACTGGTTGATTTCACACCAACCAGTGATTTAAGCAAATAATAAGTTAAATATTCCAATAAATACTGTAAGTACTTACTTAAATTGGCGTTTGCTATGTTTTATGCACATGCTTTTGTCATTATTATTACTATTATTATTAGTAGTAGTAGTAGTAGGGGGGGGGGGGGGGGGGGGGGGGGGGGGGGCTGATGACTCAAGTGACTGAAGTGAACCGGATGACATTACTGAGTGACTCAGATTAACCCGAGTCCATAAAGTGAACCAAGTTTACACCCCTACTCTACATCTCATGCTTCTCTCTACGAGGTCAGCTTCACATCTCGCCCTTCCAATCCCTTGATTGATCCAAAAAATACACTGACAACCGATACACATAAGCAAAAGTCAAAACTGACAGTCTGACACTCAGTGAACCATGCACAATACTCTGAAGTCCATAGAAACAAAATTTTAAGCTAAAATTTAAACTCACTTGCCATAGTCATTTATGGACTGGGCTACACAAGCATTGTGCTCATAGTTGACTGAGAAGCTGAAATCTGATGAGTGATACTCTTGTTACTTAGTTGCCTTTAAGGAATGCGGCCTTGTGGGTAACCTGTACTATGGGACATGAGCTACTTTAGAATTTAAGAAGTTACATGAGTAGCACGTAGCAACAACTACTGCGAAGTGCTGGCAGAGATGGACAGTTGTTGTAGTCAGCGGTAAGGAAGACCATCTTTCCAAGATATCACACACACACATTCAGGAGGTAAAAACAATACCACGCTCACTGTCACTGGAGGTAAATATGTTAGCGTTACACTGAACCACCTGTCCTCCTGATGGAGATAATTTCATTTGGAAGGAACTCCCATCTGTCAATAGACAAGTGGGTGTGTGTTTAAGCTGATGATGTCTACATCCTTCTTATAACAGCTCAGAGATGACATGCAATGAGGGGGGAGGAGGCTTGTGATGCATAGCATCCAGGAAATGGTTGACAATGAGTCTCAACTGGTTTGTTCACTCTTTGCTTCTGTCATGCTGGGTGGGACAAAAAATGCAAACAATTTTACCACTAAACACCTTACTCTGTCCCCTAGTGTGTTTACAGCACCCGCCTATGCCACATGCCTGTGTTTATGTCATACATCATGTGTATAATTTATGCCAATGGTGTTATCACAGATTTTCTGAATAATCTGTTCAGTGTTGTCTCCTCCATTAGGGTCATGGTAATTTTTGTTGTGGTAATCACTCTCGTGACATCTGGGCTTAGCTTTATCATCACTCACCCTCATTTAGTTACAACACGTCTTTATCCTTTTCAGCATGCTTCTGTCTCCCATCACGTTTTTTTTTTTTTGGGGGGGTGGGGGTGGGGGGTCACAACTTTCGAAGCCTCCAATAGAGCATTTTAGCTGTCACCATCTTGATTTGTTTAAGCCAGACGCCATGTGGGAGGGGCAAAGCTGAGAAACTGAGGAAACTGGACACAACCTAAACCATGCCCTGCTTCATTCTCTCTTTTTCTCTACATTTGAAAATTCTTTAAAAATGAGCATCCTGGTACATTCAGTAAGACGTCAAACTAGCAACTCAGACCATAGCCTCATTAAAATGTTTACTGATGTCATCGTCATCAGGTGAGAAGGGTCATTTTCCCATAGTTTTCTATACAGATATTTCTTTCCAACCAGCAGATTCACTTTTCAGGTACTTTTCAGACTCAAAAGCTATGTCCATCTTTTATATACAGTGTATGTGCCCAATATTACTTGCTTATTAAAACAATTGATGACATCACCAGCAGGCAATGCAAGCATAAATAATAGACTGCAGCCTTACATTTAAAAAGTAAAACTCTTGGGATTAAGAATCTCTTGTGAGAGTGTCCTGAGCTGACATAGGCAACAATGACCTTGCACATTTTTCCAATGGTGAGAGAAACCACACGCAGAAGGGCCCTACCTGAACTCAGGATCCTGTCACTGTGCAGGAGCAGTGCTAACCACTGAGTATCACTGTGTATCATTTGCAGCTGATGGCAACATAGCAGATTTTCTGCAATCTTACCTGTAGTGAACTTAACTGAATGTGATAGAAACAGCTTAGGGTGACAATAAGTGAGCGCGTCTTTAGGGGTTAAAAGCACACATTGTGACTTACCTTCTAAAGTAATGCATTTAATGCATTTGAAAACCGACTGAGTGTGAGTCATGACTGCCGCTTCTCTTTAAACACTGTTATTTAAATTCTACAGTACGTGCAGCACAATCCACAAAATGCACAAAGCTTTGTGTCTCTTATTTTTGCTCTGTGAACAGATTACCTGTTGTCCACTAGCTTGTGTCTATAGTCCCTATCCTTATTTGAGCTCTGATAACATCACTAACCTGCACTGCCATGCCAACCACACAGAACAGTTAACGCAAACACAGTAAATCAACAATAGCGCGCTTCCCAGAAGTGTATGTGGACAGACGACTGTGGAATGGGAAAATAGATTGTGCAGTCTAATAATGAATATCGTACAAAGGACAAACATGATGCTGTATTCGAATTGTGCATGTGACGGAAAACTAGATGTGCACTGCACTGAGTATGAGACTGATGAAATGTTCTTTGGCACAGGGATGCTGCACCTATAGCTACTTGTTTATAACAGGTGACTTTAACGGGTAAAGTGAAAACATCTAAAACTGATGTCTGTATTTTTATTTGTCTACTTTAAAAAAGGTTACATTCTCTACTTTGATTGCTCACTTTGAATGTACATCATTGAACTGGTAAGTACACACTGACATAAAGGGAGGGGCAAATAAAGTTTTGATTCAGCGGATTTCTGTTCACACAATCCACATAATTGCAATGTTATTTTCTATTTTAGGTGCACTAATTACAGAGATTCATAGGCCTGCCTGAGTAAAAGATGATTATAGTACAAAAGGTTTGTATATTAAGTGTTTCTGATGCACTCACGCACCTTTATCATGATACATCAAGATGACACACAGACCGACAGGCAGAGACCACATAAAGAAAGTTTCCGGGCTTTGTGAAAACCACTACTATGTGAGTGATTCCTAGAAAAACACTGTAAGCATATCTTTAAAAAGTGCTATAATCAAAAGTATTTTAGAGACGAACACATTCCCCTGTATCTTCCTGTTTGGAAAACAAGGCTATCTACTTTGTCTGGAGAACAGAGTGTCTTAATAAGCACCCTTCTGAGTTTCCATGAAAACCCCCTCTGCGGGAGCTTTCATGTCAATTTAAAAACCCTAACTTACTGGCTCATTAAAAGAGGTGACAGGCAGAATAGGGGGCACCAATATGACATTTCCTGCATCACAAGTAATTAATAAGGAAATGATGGAAAAAGTGTAAGACAATTAGTGGTTCCAGTAGCTCGCTTCATTCTCACTGCTTTTAGCTCTTATTCTTTATCTGCATTAAGTGAAGGCGCAGTGAGGGTTTAAGGATTTAACAACTCTGTCTGCCAACATCGCTCACCTGACCAGCTAACGCTGATTCAGAGGATGTTATGCTCTGGCAAATCCACCTGATAGGAAGGTCATGAGGATCATTAAATGCTATTTTATCGAGGGGAGATGACACATTCGTGTTGAATGTTGTTAAAAAAAAATAAATAAATAACAGAAACAGGAGACAATCGTAACTTGCCTTGTTTTTTTTCTCTGAGAGATTGAGAGCTTTTGTAAGAGTGATGAGTGTGAACAATTTGTGAAGCTGTGCGATCAACAAAGGGATCAACAAGACCGTGAAGTAAATGAATAAAACCGCTACTCGTGACATGAGTCATAAGTGAAAACGGGAACGATAAACAACCAAACAAATTTCACAAAATGGCACTGTGCAAAAACTGAATGAAATGGATACAAATGAGACATTTTCAGTTCCTGTTTTCCATTTTTTGTCCCTACATGCTTTTACTCAGGAGTCAAGTCAATTAAATGAGACATTATTAAATCATCTGAAATTATCATAATCACAAAAGCAAGTCAAGACCAGGTTCAGGGGAAACAGAACTAGTAGACGATTATTATTTTAACAAGAAAATGACACTTCCTGAAAGCAGTGCACTGAAATGGTGCACCTCATATCGATATGTTGGTGTTCCATTGCTATGAACCAGTCACACTGTGGTGATGTCATAGCTTTGCCAAAATTTTTATTCGGTTATTATTGCACAGACTGTGCCATGTAGATGTTTTTAAATCTTAACTTAAAATACTTTTGTCGTTTTTATTCCAATTCAGTATGAATGTAATTAGTAAGGATGAGGCAACTGGTGTGTCAATAACAAATTCAAATGTCTTCAGCAGTCACTGCAAGAGCGCATTTATCTTTATCTTTATTTATATTTTTATATGACTTTTATAGCTGAACAGTCATCTCATGGTGCTTTCCGCCGGCATCACTCGTTTTCACTCAAACACATGAATAAATCCGATTTGGTTTCGCAGCTCCTCACCCTCCCCGTCTACATAGAATGTCCCGAGGACCAGATTACGTTTAAATTGATCAGAGTTTTTTGTAAATGTAAAAATCCGCCCTCACTCATCCCTCTCTTCCAGTGCCTGACACCTGTTCATTTGAAAGCTAATTCTCTTTGATTTTATGGAAGCAGCGTGTTGATAAAGCGCCGGGATAACGCTCGGCCATCCTGCTCTTTCCCTGCGTCTCTAATTAAGATCCTGGTGCTGCAGCACTAATGTTAATTCACAGGTGTCTGCTGCCTGCCAGTCACCATGGCAACTTCAAAGTATGCCGCCTAATCCGTAACACACACACACACACACACACACACACACACACACACACACACACACACACACACACACACACACACACACACACACACACACACACACACACGCATCGTTTTATTCTCCACCTCTTATCAGAACTGATTAATCTAGACAGCAAACAATGTTCGCGGCGGCGTGGGCAACCTGCTGCTGATTTCTCCAGAACAGGAAACTGAGGCTGTCTGTTAAAAGTCAGATCTTAAAGTGCATTCTGGATGGCAAATGAACCATAAAGATTTGTTCTTGAAAGAGCAGTAAAGCCTCTCAGCTGCCTAACTCTCCTGGATGTTTACTCAGGCCACGAACAGCAGATCAACATTAAGAGTCTCAGAACAGGCAGCTTAAAAACCTGCTGATGGCAGATCAATGTTAGCACCTTCAAAGGAATTCAGGGTTCATTCACTGCATGTCTGCAGTTCATCTCAAAACACCAGCCCCTCTCTTTCATCACTCAATAGTCTGCAGTGTTTTATAACAGCTCTACTTTCCCTCTGTGCTCAGTCTCATTAATAAGTTTCCTGCATATCTGCATATTGTTACATCTGGGAGAGAAACAGCACATGAGCTCAGTCTGTAGCATTTGGCACAGACAGAGCATTTTGGTTTAGTATGAAATTTTACATTTTAAACCAATAAGACAGAAACCTACATTTATCCACGTGCTCCACAAGTTCCACCGTGCTATATTTTGTGGAGTTAGAGTCAAAGGTTGCTCATTGCCATTATCACATTATTATTACAAGACTTTTGTACTTGGCAAACTATGACTGATGGTGGAATTTTAACTTTACAAATTACAGACATGCCAGGATGGCATGGGATTAAGATCACAGAAGTGAAGTGTTAAAGGACTAGAGATCCACAGATAAGAGTAGTCCTGTGTGAACAGGGTTTAGTGTTAACCTCTTCCCCATATCTCCTCTTGTTTGTGTTTGTGTGCATTCCCAGCAGACTGTCTTTGCAGATGCTTGGAGAGATTTGGAGTCTGTCTGCAGCAGTCGATAGCTGTTTCTGGGTTGGGCATTGTTTGCAATTTGCTGTCCCAATCTAGTGGTTTTAAGCAAAAAAAAAAAAAAAAGATGGATCAGAAGTAATGTGTATACAGTACTGTGCAAAAGTCTTAAGCCACCCTTCATTTCTTTATATTTTGCTTCCAAGGAGCCAGACTTTTGTGGTATTTTTAAAGTGGTCTTGAGCAAAAGTTCTCCAGGTTTTCTGAAGGTCAGAAAGTTTTTCTTTGGACATTGGCTGCTTTTTCACTCATTTTCAATCCAGTCCTTGCACCATTTCAACAGACAATTAAAAAAAAAAACTATTTTAAATGGCATATTGTTACTAGCAGCCTGTCACAAAAACACATAATTTGTTCCCATTTCTTTAGCCGAATCTACAAAAAATACCAAACACAATTTTACAGGCATAAAATAGTATGTTATTTGCTGAAAACTTGGCATTTCTCGACATGTTTTTTCCATAAAGAAAACTGATCAGTAATCCATATAAAAAGGGACCAAAAAGCAGAATTATACCTACACCTGAATCAAGAAAATCTTATCAATTCTCGTCCATAGCAAAGGGCAGTATTTTTCTGTGCTCCCATCTTCTCTGGTCTAACTGTATAACCTCTGCAGCAGCAACACTGTCTGTGCAGACACTACAAAAAAAAGCATGCAGCAGTTCAGCAGGTTAACCACCCCACACACACACACACACACACACACACACACACACACAGAGGTAGGTGGTGTGACCCAGATATTATTCTGCGTGTTTCCCCTCCGATCATCATCTCCACTTTGTGCTTTATCTGTGTCCTACATGCCCTCACTATCTGGCTTTTTTCAGTATCATTAATACTTCCTTTCTTGGGCTTTGTCTAGATTTATTCCAGTGTTTAACGTGCCTGCCTCTACTGATATTGTTTCGTCAGCTTGAAATTAAAGCTTTTTAATATGTACTTTGATGGTTAAGGGACATCCGTACAGGAGGAAATAAACAGCACAGAGGCCGTGAGAGGCCAATTCAGCTAGCCGTGGCGGTAAGAAATGGGTGTATCCAAAGGTAAATATTTCTTGGCTGTGTTTGCCCAACATTATCCCTGCAGTGAATCGTAGGAAGGCAGGTCACTTTATGTCAACTGTTCTTTAGTAACCCTACAAAACCTCCCTGGATTACTAGAAGCTATGCTTTTTTATAACACCTGGGGAGAAAAGCTAAACTAATCACTGCATCTTTAACCATCAGTGCTGCCAGGGTTAACTCTTGCTGTCTGAAGGAGCATTTGGACCCAGCAACAGCTTTTACATCAGATTTAACAAGCAGATGGTCTCCTGCTGACTCCATCACACAAATTAAAAAAACAAAACAAAACAAAACAACAAAACTAACGTACATGTGGATTGCACAATTTTGTCTGTGCAGCAGCTTTTGTCTTTGAATATTCTGTGTAATCAAATGTGCAAGAAGAGCCTCTTTCATCTCAGCTTTTGGTCCAGACTCAAAGTGTTAATCAGAAAGCTGTTGTTCTAGAGCCGTGCTGAGAAGAAATGGAGGTTTCAATAAGGGCGTGTTGTAAAAGATGGAGGCAGGGAAACAAGGGTGGCACAGATGAAACCGTGTCATGTGCTTTTGTTTATACGGACATGTCGGGAAGAAATGAATCATGTGCTGCTTTGTGGGTGAACAAATGCTACAGTACTTCCCTTGATATCATCCTAATATGATGAGAGATTAAGGAGGAAAATAGCCCTCGCCTTGTCTACAGGGTGTTGATGACTAGTTAATGTAACTGCCTTCATTTCCTTCAATCCAGTTCATTGTGTTTTCTTAGTGAAAAGGGAAGCTATGGCAATTTTGTTTCCTTAATAAAAATCAGCATGGTCTGTCAAAGAGGTGGGCATTTCCTGTCTTTTATGACAAATAAAAGAAGACAAATGCAAACACTCTTTTTCATCAGTGCGCCACTCTTATCCCTACAGTGATGCTGGCAAATACGGGAGTGGGATGGGTGTAGGAGTAACACAATGAATATTGATTGTGCTTTGTCAAAAGCCGTGGCCCTCTGCCTCATCTTTTTCAGTCTTTGTACTTCAAACATGCACCTTATTAAGTTTCATAATTTTATGAGACTGCATCTAAATATCAACATTAAAATTTTTTTTAAAAATTGTTCAAATTCATTGTCTCCAGCTTCTCAAGCATCAATATTTTCATTTTTAATTACTTGTAATGGACATTTTTCCATTTTAATGATTATTAATCATTCTGATTTATTCTTGTTTTTGTAGATGCCACATTGTGCTACCACATGCAAACCTGCTGCTACAAACTAATTACTCACAAACCTGTTTGTTTCAATCAATCCAGACTTTGTGGCTCTGTAACACTGATCGCATGATGGGTTTTTTTTTTTTGTTTTGTTTTTTAAAAAAAAAACTTCATTTCCCCCTCACCTGTGACAAATGCTCCCTGTGTTGCTGGGGAAACAGTGACACGGTAGGTATGGTTTGACAGCACATTTTCTCCAGTTTTCACCCTAACAGAGTGTCGAGCTAAAGTGCCTCTTGAGTTCACAGCTGCTGAGCCACAGCACTGCTGGTTCGGGCTACTCCATCTCATTGGTTTGGTTCAGAGAACGTACACCGACAAGGTCAGCAGAGGCCACTCCGACAAAGGAGCTGCAGCTGATCACTAAAGCTGCTGGCTGCTTGGTGATACACACAGCAAGAACGCCCATCGTGGACACTCTGCCTTTGACTTCATACACTTTCATTGCAGCAACTAAAATTTAAAACTGGCACTCAATAGTTTGTATGTTCCCCACGTGCTTGTATGTATGCTTGACAATGTTGGGGCATGTTCCTAATGACACAACGGATGGTGTCCTGGAGGATTTCATCCCAGATCTGGATCAGGGCATCACTGAGCTCCTGGACAGTGTGAGATGCAACCTGGCAGCGTCACATGAACTGAAACATAATGTCCCAGAGGTGCTCTATTGGATTTAGGTCAGGTGAGCATGGGGGCCAGTCAGTGGTATCAATTCCTTCATCTTCCAGGAACTGCCTGCATGCTCTCGCAACACGAGGTCAGGAATTGTTGTGCACCAGGAGGAATCCAGGACCCACTGCATCAGTGTAGAGTCAGACAATGGCTCCAAGGATTTCATGCCGATACCTAATGGCAGTGAAGGCGTCGTTGCCGGGCCTATAGTGCATCTGTCCATGACTATGCCTCCCCAGACCATCACTGACCCACCACAGTCATGCCAAACAATGTTACAGGCTGCATATTGTGTTCCACGGCTTCTCCAGATCCTTTCATGTCTGTCACATGTGATCACGGTGAACCTGCTCTCATCTGTGAAAAGCACAGGGCACCAGTGGGGGACCTTCCAACTCGGATATTCTGTGGCAAATTCCATTCAGGCTCTATAGTGTCGGGCCATGACCACAGGGTCCACTAGAGGATGTCAGGCCCTCAGGCCACCTTCATGAAGTTTGTTTCTGGTTTTTTGGTCAGAGATATTCACACCAGTGGCCTGTTGGAGGTCATTCTGTAGGGCCCTGGCAGTGCTCATTCGGTTCCTCTTTGCACAAAGGAGCAGATACTGGTCCTGTTGATGAGTTAAGGACCTTGTCCAACCCTGTCCAGCTCTCCTAGAGTAGCTGCCTGTCTCCTTGCTCTTGAGACCGTGCTGGGAGACACAGCAAACCTTCTGGCAATGCATGTAGCACGTATTCATGTACCATCCTGGAGGACTTGGACTACTTGAGCAACCTCTTTAGGGTCCAGGTATTGCCTCATGCTAATGAGACTGACCCTAGCCAAATGTAAAACGAGTGAAAAAATGCCAGTGGCCTCCACCTGTAAAACCATTCCTATTTTAGGGGTTGCCTCTCTAGTGCACCTGTTAATTTCAGTAACACCAAAGCAGCTGAAACTGATTAACAACCCCCTCTGCTACTTTACTGGCCAGTTTAATATCCTCAAAGTTTAACTGGTTTGATGCTAAACTCTGATTAAAAATTATTCCTTCAATTTTCTTTGAGCAAAGAGCACGTTGTCAGTTTTTTGGTCAAACTGAGAAAATGTCTGCTGTTACAGCGATGGTCACACTTGCTGATGATTACTGCATTTGATTGGCAGGACCTGGCACCACATAGGCCTGTGACTGGCCAGTAGCTGTACTGGTCTTTTAAATCTACTTTGAATCAGTAAAACTGTGCACACACACACCTAGAAAGAAAGCAACTAATCAACACAACCCAGACTTTTATTACAGCTCCACCTACAGTAGTGTTGGTAGCTCTGTAATAAAAGTCTGGGTTGTGTTGATTAGAGGTGTGTTTGCTTCCAAGAATTTAAGCAGGTTAAGAGACAATAAAGGAGCAACATTAAGGCCATTAGCAGCAGGACTTGACAGATTTATTGTGTATACAGTAGCCAGCAGCTGCTCAGACACAGCCCAATCAAGTAAACTTTTAAAAGAATCAGGGCAGCAGTCAGTAAGACTTTATAAAGCCTGTGACTTACGGTGCAGTTTTATAGCATGATGAGTTAAGTAAACTCTCCCCTGACACATAGTGAAAAAAGAAGGGTTTTCGGAACAGCTGAGACATGAATGGGCATTTTACAGGAAATGAGAACTAAATTATACTCTGAATATTTTAAAATAGGACACAGCAATGGGAAACCATACAGAAATTTAACAAGACTGACATTCTGCAGAAAATCACCAGAGTAATATAATGTTTTTCATTATTAAAATTGCTATAATTGCATACGTGGGCTGTTGTTTTTGACTTTTGCTTTTCCAAACCAGAACATGTTACATAACATCCAACTCACGATCCACCACAATTCACAGATTACTTTAATGTATGAAGTAGAGAAAAAAAAGCAAGATGTTTTCTTGTCACTGGCTGGCTATATTCCACAAACTAATTCTAGTCCTCAAGAGGGGTTACTACTATAGTGAAATGTAGATCAACATGGCGGTCAAATATGTAAGAATATGTAAGAAATGCAAATCAATAAATAATTTTTTTTTTTTTAAAACATCCATTGGTCCTGCTAAAATTAGAAAACAAGAAGACAGAGGTTGCAGCAAAGTAATCACCATAAAGCCTACAGCCCCAAGTGTGCGCCATCATGCTAGAAAAGGCATTGTTCTTCACCAAACCTTTCTTGAATGATTAGGCGAACTTGCTTTGGTACCATTTGTGGCTTTGTTCTTAGGCAAAATTGTGAGTGAGCTCACGCCCTTGGATTAGAAGCAACCCCACATGTGAATGGTCTCAGGATACTTTACTGTTGGCTTGACAGAGAACTGATGGTAGCATTCAGCTTTTCTTCTCCAGACAAGAATTTTTTCCAGATGCCTCAAACAATCGGAAAGGGGCTTCATCAGAAAAAATGACTTTACCCCAGTCCTCAGCAGTCCAATCCCTGAACCTTTTGCAGAATATCACTATGTCCTTGATGCTTTTCCTGGAGAGAAGTGGCTTCTTTGCTGCCCATCTTGACACCAGGCCATCCTTGAAAAAGTCTTCTCATCACTGCATGTACTGATGTACTCACACCTGCCTGCTGCCATTCCTGATCAAGCTCTGCCCTGGTGGTGCCCAAATCTCCCAGCTGAACCACCATTAGGAAACAGTCCTGGTACTTGCTGGACTTTTTTTGGGTGCCATGAAGCCTTCTTCACAACAACTGAACTTCTCTCCTTGAAGTTTCTGATGATTTGATAAATGATTGATTTAGGTGCAATCTTAGTAGTGGCAATATTGTTGCCTGTGAAGCCCTTTTTCTGCAAAGCAATGATGACTGCATGTATTTCCTTGCAGGTAACCATGGTTAACAGAGAAAGGAACAATAATTTCAAGCACTATCCTCCTTTTAAAGCATCCAGTCTGCTATTCTAATTCAATCAGCATGACAGAGTAATCTCCAGCCTTACCCTCATCAAAACTCTCACCTGTGTTAACGAGAGTATCACTGAAATAATGTTAGCAGGTCCTTTTGTGGCAGGGCTGAAATGCAGTGGAAATTAATTTTTTGGGATTCAGTTCATTTTTATGGCAAAGAGGGACTTTGCAATTTATCTGATGACTTTTCATAATATTCTGGAGTTTATGTAAATTGACATCCTAACAATTGAAACAGCAAACTTTACGAAAACCAATACTCCTGTCATTCGCAAAACTTTTGGCCATGACTGTATATTAAAAGTACAAAACAGTCAAAAGTGTAGCGCAGTGGTTCCCAAAGTGTTGGCCGTGGCCCCTTGGTGGGCCGCGAAGGTACTGCAGGAAGGCCGCAGTAATAACAGAAATTCAATTTGAAATTACTCATAGTTATATATTTATATAAATGTATTTATTTATATAAAAAGTGAATTGAAAGTGGTAATAGGAGGTGGTTAGTTTGTGATATTGCTTATTACTTATTACTTATTACACTTATTACTCTGGAGTGGTGGCCTAGGGGAGAAGAAGAGGGTTCATCACTGAGAGGACCCTGGTTCAAATCCTCGGGCTGGCATCACTGTGGGTCCCTGAGAAACCCCCCCCCCCAGGTTGCTCCCCGGGCGCCCTTTGGCTGCCCCCTGCTCCATGCTGTGCTGTGTGTACTACATACTCCATGTGTGTGATGGGTTAAATGCAGAGAATGAATTTCACTGCATGTATATGTATGTGACAAATAAAGCTCTTTCTTCTTCTTCTTCTTACTATGACCTAAATTTCCTGCTCTTATATTGAAGTTTGTGTCCCAGTGGCAGTGGGTCACATGCCTTTCTAATATTGGAGTCAAGCAACAGGATGACTCTTTCCATCATTGCAGTCAATAAGATTGTGATCAGCACCATCTAACAGGATAAGTGGTATTCAACATGTTTGGCAAGGTGATATTTCAAGCTATCACATCATTTGGTATTTCACAGAGTTCTTTCCTCATCATTTTGTGCGTGAAAAATTTATCAACATTAAGAATCACATGTTAACGAACTGGTTGGAACTGAATGCTGCTCAGTGCATTAGGAGAAAGAATTTGGTTAAATTGTAAGTTGTGTATATGAAGGTTGTGCTGCACAAACAGGAAAGTGCCTGTAACATTGAACTTGAGCACTAGATGATCATTATGCATAACTTTAATTAAATTCTGGAGAATACTGTAGGAGGAGGAGTAATCCTTGTAAACTGTGACGAGATAAATGGACTGAGGGATGACTTCCTGCCACGGCACGATTTCATATAGTATACAAAAGAACTGTTGGCCTACAGTATAAAGCTCAGCTGTGAAATGTTTTACTTGTACAATATTTGATATATTTACATGGAAACTAATTTGGCTTTAGGTCAACCATCATTGAACTGATACTTAATTTTTTGTTGTTTCCAAATGTTGAAAATTTGTAAAACAAATAAATAAATAAAAAAGTGAAATTCTGTCTGCAACATTCTGTAGGCCTTTGCCCAATAAATACTCATACCAAGTTTCATCAGAATTTGCCAATAAATAACCACATAGTGACTGACATTAAACACCAATGTACATCTTGTTTAAACAAATTTTGAACATTTGTGAACATATTTTTTAAAAAATCAATCATCGAAAATCTGTCTGCAATATTTTGTTGACCATTGCCCAATGACCATTTATGACAGGCATCAGAAGAATAAGACAATATAGGATGTGTAGTGAAAAAACAGAAAAACTGTGTGGAACATTCTGTAGAACTTTCCCTGAAAAAACTAAATTGCCTACCAGTGTGTTAGGATCCTGGCAGCACTTGACTCGTGCTATAAAAGTGCACAGTAAATCATAGCCTTTATTAAAGCTTTGCTGCATTTATTCTCTTAAAAGTTTATCTTTATTGGCTTCTCAGCTGGACTTGGACTGCCCACGTATCACTCCTAGAAGCAGCTGGAGGCATTAGCTGAGAACAGTGAGGTGTAGACATCTCTGCTGCACCCAGGAACTCAAAGACCTTCTGGATTTATCTATCTATCTATTTTTGAGGGCAGTATTATTAAGCCTGTTCAACCTCTACTCTTTAATTATACAATAACAGAAAATTCTGCATTGGTTTATGCCCCCTCAATTGAGATAATAACTCAGTGTTTTCCTACATCAGAATTTGACCATACTGCAACCCTGCAGCTTTTTGGAAAGCCTCGAATATGTGCTTGATTGACAGGTTTTGCATAAAATATGAGTTGCAAATTTTGCTGCCTAGCCCCCCCGTGACCCTGAACAGGATAAGTCGAATAAGCGAATGGATGGATGGATGGATCACTTTACCTCACTTAAGTACTATAGACTTGTGTGAGGTGAAAAAAATAGTAAAAAAAAAAACAAAGAAAAAAAGTTGATTTCTCTTCTGCCTTTCTCAAATTCTCAAAAAAAATTCTTCCTCTTTACCTGGACCCCAGTCATGATGTGGTGGACTATTGCTATTACCTGACTTCCAACGTACACTTCCCCCCATCAGATAAATAGCACAGAGCACTGAGAGCCCTTAATGCATTTTGCCCATATTTGTGCATATGGTCATATTCTTAGAGTTCTGCTGCATAGAGCATGGAGCAGTAACAGAGCAGAAACAGGAAGCTAGTTGATGACAACTTGTCAGCCTGCAACAAGGTTTCCAAACAAGTGTTAATTGTTTTAATCCTCACTTCAGTTCAAAGGCAGAAGAAGACATAAACCTGCCTATTTTCTTTTGTGCAGAATAAAATAATCAAACTAAATGTTTTAAAACGCTCTCAGGGAAACACTCTAACCTTATTGTTACTTCACTGATGAAATTACATCTCTAACAGCAAACACGGCAGCTTCAGAAAGCACTTCAAATAGCAGTAGAATCAGAATCAGAATCAGAAGGTTTTATTGCCATATGGGTGAACAGGTTCACAGCATTAGGAAATTGCTGCGGTACTTCATGCTTACATAAAAAACAATAAGTATAAAAACTATAAGACAATGTTGCAAAAATACAAATTACAAATATACAGAGGTATTAGAACTATAACTATAACACAATATTACAAAATATACAGTGCAGAGAATAATTAAAAGATAAAAGAATGTAAACTATAGTCTAGTTTTATAATATGTACATCAGTGCAAACAGACAGGTGCATAAACATAGGGTCATCGGCCTTTGTGGAGGGTGGTGGTAACAGTCTTAGGGTTATTGCTCATGAGTCCAACAGCAGAGGGGAAGAAACTGTTCTTATGGCGGGAGGTTCTGGTCCGAATGGACCGTAGCCTCCTGCCTGAGGGGAGAGGGTCAAAAAGTCTGTGCCCAGGGTGAGAGTGGTCGGCTGTGATCCGACCTGCACGCCCCAGTAGTAGCAGTAGTTATATAGTGCCAACAGCATCGGCTATGTGGCCTTTAGTTTTATATTTCTTGTAGTTCTGTTTCTTGTAACTTTTGTAGACTTGCACAGAGATCTGAATATCCACTGAAATCTTACTTTACAGCTGGAAACTGAATGAAAAAGGAGTCATTTTATCTGCATACATCACAAATTCACAGGACAAGATTATACACCAAGGACAAGTTGTCATTCCCATGATACTTTTTTCAAGTTTAACTGTAATCTGCCTGGAAGAGGTGCACATAGCTGCTGTGTCAAGAATCTGAGGGCATTTCATCAGCGAGCCTCATGTTCAGCCTCTAATAGCAAAATGTATGTAATTCAGAGTCGTCGGAGTGAGGACACAAACAAAATTATCCTTTCATTTTGGCTAATTCAGAAATCCAAATATAAAAAAGCAAAAGAAGAAACACAAAACAGTGATCAAAAATAAACACATGGAGCACAAGTGATGCTGGGAAAATACAGGCTCTCAAACAGGGACCAGCCAGCAAGCAGGTTCAACAAATTCTAACCATTAAACTCTGAGAGGAATAACTCTGAAATGAGCGAGTCTGAATTTTTGGTTCCAGAAAGGCTAATCAGAGTTAGTTCAATCAGCTCTGAGTACAGTCACCCTGAGCTGAAGCCATCATCAGTGGTGCTCCAATACCACAATTCACCATGGCAACAGGTAAATAAAGAGCAGAGCCTCCATGTTAATCCAATGGACTGAGGAATATGAGTGTGTGCTCATAACATTTATCTTAAAAAACAGGAGTGGAAAAACGAGTCATTTAAATCAATTTGGTCCACTCTCTCATCATCATAGGCGGTATAAGACTTCTATATAAAATATTTTTATACTGTCTCTGGTTGTCATTTACCCAACTTAAATGTTCATTAAATGATGCTGGAATCCTAATTTTACATTTGATTTTTTAATCCAATCATTCAGCAGGGACAGAAAATGAAAGTGACAGAAAATGAAGATAAACTATGGAGAAACAGCTCAGACACAGTTTATTGATGAACCTGTGAGATTAGTCAGACCCACTAGGTAGGACTGACTTAGGTGATGTGCTGCGGAAACTCTGAACTTACGACGTAACCTGATGTGCACCCCTCGAGAAATGTAACAACACGTTGGGTCCACACAGCCCAGAATGACTGCGATTGTGCTGTTCAGCACTGTCGAGTCCTTTTGTGCATTTCCAGCTATTTTTTGCCACAGTTTTTAAATCTATCAATGAGAGAATAACAATCAGGAATAGCAATGTAAGCATCAATAGAAGGACTCACAAATGTCAGCAAATTCCTGGAGGGAGACTGCTGAAACTATCTGAATAGACGTGAAGGAATGAACGAAGTGAAAAAAGCAGAGGGACAAATATGTTTGCAGAGCACCTTTGGGATGTGGTATAACAGGAGATTCTGATCATGGATGTTCAGCCAACAAATCTGCAGTGCTGTGTGATGCTATCATGTCAACGTGAGCCAAAATGTCTGAGGAATGTTTCCAGCACCTTGTTGAATCTATGCCACGAAGAATTAAGAATAGGGGGTCCAACCAGTGTCTAACAAAGGGTCAAATGCATAGGAGCTAAAAGGGACACTGTTTCACTGTGTTTGGCAGAAAGACTAAAACATTTTGCAAACAGGTCATAGTGGCATGTGGGGGAATTTATTACAAAATAAATTCTACTATTTGGTTTGTATCCAGAATGACAGAAATATAATAATAATAATAAAAAAAAGAGCAAACATGAATAAACTTCAATCTTCTAAATGCCAAAAAGCTAATAGCATTGTTTTGAAAAGACAACAACACGGTATTAAACGAAGTTATTGCACCCCTAACTACAAAAAAGTGACCAAACACACAGCATCACAAATTTAAGGCTTCACTAAATCATTCATTTTAATGCGGAAATGAAAAACAGCAAAGCTCCAGACACCCCCCCCCCCCCCCCCCGTCTCTCTCTCTCTCTCTTTTTCGTCTCATTCCTTCACTCGAAGAGCGCTCTCCTCTGTGGTTGCCATAGTAATCCCAAAGCCAATAACAGCCCTAACTCTTTCCTGCTTCCAGTGAAGAAAGCTAGAAATGACAATTGCCCCAATCAAATGTGCCCAAGAGTGCGATTCTCATTTCTGACGCCATGCCACACCCAGAACCCTGCACCCATTCCCAGACCTTCGGCCCGCACTGTGTCTCTGCCATCATCCCCTCCTTATTCAGGAGAGGACAGCATTATAAATCAATTTACAAGCTGTGAGAGACATTGGGCAGACGATGGAAATGAACAATGGCAGATGAAGCATATTGGAAAGCATTTTCTTTCCCCTCTCTGTCTGCGGGTGAATGCAATGTTACCATCTCGTGTGCAGCTGGCAAAGGGAAACCTAATAGTATTTTTGCGTGTGCACGAGCAATGAATTAGGAGAAGGATGGGAATAATAAGGAGAGAAGAAGGGTTAGCGTGAGTCTGCTGCTTGTGTGGATTTCTGAATAATAAATAGTGGAAATGTGCAGTCATAGCTGGCAGAGCTGTTTGCAATAACTCAATTGCCGAATGAGGTGGTGGTGGAGAAGAGGATACAAAAAGTGCTAACACTTGTGATTCTCCATCAGTCACACTGACACCAGCTTCCATGAGTGGATATCTGTATGTGTGCTTGGTGTGCTGTGGCTCCTGTGAATCTGAGATCATGAACAAACATTCAAAAGCTGAACAAGTTCAGGAGTGAGGCGAGGTTTCTGTCTCAGAGAATCACACCTGTGACCACTGAGACGTGCTGCCACACTGTTACATGAACACCACACCCTATATGGTTTGTCAGTACAAACCATAAAGGGATTGGCCATAGTATAAAAGATAGATGTAGCCACCATGAGATCATTCATTTGCACTTTGGACACCACCATGTTTGTTTTTGAGGTCAGAAGTCACCTTATATGGATGACAGGGTGAAGTGCTGATTGGTCTTTATATTTTTGTAAAGTAGTGAAACACTGTTGGCACTTATATGTCAAAAATATGAACTCATACTGTAATATGATTGCCAGATATGTCTAGAAGCTGGTCCGTGGAAACAACTGCTGAAGTGGTAGCCCGGTTGAAGATGATGGTGAGTTTTTAGCAATAAGCTTAGATAAATGTGTGACTGTGGTTGCCAAGTGTGGTGTGTGCTGCATTCAAAGCTGCATGAGTGTGTTTAACATCTCCTGATCGTGGTCAAATGAGATAAGGAAGAAGGAAAATAAATAACAATAATCATCATCCTCCTATAGAAACATATGTACATACATACACATACACTTACACAAATACAGTATACAAAACATTATATAAAGTAGATAAATACACATTTATATGTATATATTTACATAAATGTTTAAGTATATAAAGTAAATGGATGGGTGAGAAAATTTTCAAATGTGAGAAAAAAGGAAAAGTGGAGTGATGGCCCCAGAAGACTCCAGGGCAGCGTGAAAGGTAACGAAATACATCAGCATTTACGCTGGTTTATGTAAATCAGTTAAAGCCTTCCCAAGTTTTTATAGATTATCATTGCTTGGCATCAGTTTATTTTTAAGACTGGCAGCTCTGAGCTGTCCCCAGAAGGAAGCTGACTCAGATCATGACCACCACCAATAACAACCCCCAGACCCTGTTTATTATATACACATCACTTAGTTACTAACCATTATTAAAAATGTATCAACAGTGCTTTGCTAAGTTAGTGTTACACTGCTATGAGCCTATATAATCTTATGGTGGGTGATATTATAATAGCAATTATGGTTACTGTATTGGAACTTGTGTTTTAATAGTATTATAATACTACAATAATGAGTAATGATATAATAATATTGCAAAAGAATATCTGGTCGCAGACATGCATGGATACATTCAAACATAAAAATGCACGAATATAATTACACACATACATACATACTTAGCAAGAAACAGTTGAACAGCTATTGAAATTTAAACAAACCTGGCCGTTAGTCATGCATAAATTAATCCATTTGTCATGGTCTGTGGATGCAACCGTGGAGGAGAGAGGACCCAAAACCGTGTAGGCAAATAGGAATAACTTAAGGCAAGCCGTACTTTATTAATAATGTTTATTGCCCATATATGTTATTAATACTAGATCAGTATAAGAAGTAAATCTTCAGTTATCAGCAGCATTACTAATTTAATTGTTATTATTAATATTTTGTTAATTACTTCACGTACTGGAACCATTATGTTTTCGATCGACTTCCTTTCAGAGCCAGGCTCAAGTGGCCACCAGAGAAACTTCAGTTTTTAGCAGTTTCCTGTTGACTTTATTTTTTTTGGAGGTTGTCAGTTGGTCCAAACAATTAAACGTATAAAAGAGGGAAATAGCATCTGGGTCTGAAAAGTGAAGCAGAAATGCACCTTAAAAACCTGCATCTTTTTAATGACCAGCAGAAGCTGGTAAGCAATGGGTGATGTCACATAGGCCACATCAATCTTTTATAGTATATGTGGTCCAGACCTGTAATGATACAGCAAACTGCTGTAGCAGTATGGTCTGTGACCTGAGTGGGAGTTTCAGTATTACCAGAGTAATTAAAAGCAGAGAAAAAACTTGAGAACTTCAGTCACATACTTTATTTTGGTAGAAAAAAAGAGCTAATGATGATAAGCAAATTTTCATCTACTGTGCCCACATATTAGAAAGCAGATAGCTGCCATAATTCAAACTTTAGTTTATTTGTCTGTGCAGCGGTAACACCTCAAATGACAATATTTGCTTGCCACCTCCAGTGTCAAGTTACACTTTTCAACCAAACCACAGCTATAGTGTCACCTTGGTAGGTAGGCAAACAGCTCAAAATAGAGCCTGGAAAAAAACTGAGATGCCTGCGCATTTCAGAGCTAAGGCCAAGGATACGTTTTTGATTTTTTCTTTTCTTTTTTTTCATCTTGCACACTTGCTTTGGAAATGCTTTTTTTTTTTTTTTTCACAAACATGTTAACAATGACAAAAGACCATCACAGGATACTGAGCACCAACACTGATGAGCCCTGCCTTTAATGGCAGCACAGCATCTCAGAATAATAAATGATCTGCCTCACCAAACAGCAGGTAATCTCTGCCCTCATCCAATATGAATTGGGCTGAGGTGGATGGGTAACCATCCTGCAGGTCATTGCATTTCTATAATGCATGACCACCTACAATTATTAGGAATTTAACTGTAAAAAAAAAATCCTTTAGTGACTTTTCTCCACCCTGTACTGTTTGCAGGTTGCCTTGGCCAATGTTACCCCTAAGCCCCATTCCAGTGTCATTGTGTCATAGGGTTGCCATGTTGGGCAGTTTACCTTATACTTGAGCTATTTATTTAATGATTCATTCATTCATTCACGCTTTACAAATGCTCAGAAATACCGTTTTATTTGACAATAAAATTAATTGAGTAATGATCATCATTATTAAAATCATTTAAGTTTAGTGAACTAAATTTAAACTTTTCATTATAGTAATCATGCTCTCACCGCTCCGTAGTAAAAGATGACCTGTGCCCTTTCCTTCAGTGACTTTGGTTTAGAATAATTATTCTTATTGCTGAAATATCTCTGAAACTATTTAATGAATTACCGTGAACATTTTGTACAAGCATTCATGGTCCTCAGAGGATGAATCCCACACATTTTAGTGATCCTCTGACTTTTCCTCCAGCTTCTCGGTGCATTTTTGATGAAATGTCCTCGATCTGGCATCACTTTTTTCCATCACATAAAATTTAACCTTTGCTTTACTTTTGCCGCTTTCTCGCTGCTGTGGATCAGAGCAGTTGGGATGAACCAAAGCTTTGAAACTGTCCCACAAAAAAAAAAAAAAAAAAAAAATGCCGGAAATCCTGTTTGTGGAGCCGAGGGGAGTTGCAGATTTGTGTGTTGACTCTTTCACTTTGGGTTCATCACAACAAGCAATGACTATGCATGCAGAGGAATATAAATGTGACATTAGCATCACTTATTATCGGCGTATGTAACAGCTCATGTCTCCCAGTGCTTCCCACGCACTTCCTCTCCAAACAGACAAAGCCTCCCTGAGAATAATGAAGATGGTAAGATTGTGCAGTATTTTTGTCCTGCCAATTTCAGACAACACGTCAGAGACAAGCGATTTAATGTCTCTCTCTCTTTCTCTCTCTGTATATATATATATATATATATATATATACTACATATGTCTCTCATTCTGAATCATTCAGAAGAGGCAAAGGGGGCAGGGACTTGCGAATAAGGAGGCTTGAATTCAGAGATATGGGATTATAATAACAAAACTTGAGGTTAGTTTAAGTAAATAAGAGTACATTACTGAGCAGCCAGAATGAGGAAAGACGGGAGCGTGTGGTAATTGGGAACATGCCCTTCTGACAAAGAATTTACTCTGAAAGAAGACTTCAGGACCAGGTGGATATTTTTATTCTCTCACTCATGTGCATCTTGCAAATAAATGTATATATCTGTATAAATGTATATTTATATATATCGATCAAGATCCTCAGCCCATGGTCAAATATCACCTGAAATCAGAGCACTCATTAAAATCAAATTAATAACAAGACAAGAATGAGATTTCACTGAATTTTGCCTTTAATTCATGTATTTCACACCCATTAACACAGTAACTGGAGAACATCTGTGAGTGGTTGAAGCGTCACAGTATAAAAATTTATACTTGCACATGTCCAGAAACACAAGAACAGTAACAGCACATGAAACCAGCTTCCACTGTTTATCTGGAGAGAAAAGGAGGAATGTGATATCAAGTAACGGACCGGCACTTTGTTGCTGCATTTTCATAGCAAACCTGTCAAGACAGGAAGACTTGAGAAACACAGTATATATATATATATATATATATATATATATATATATATATATATATATATATATATATATATATAGTATATTTTAAAACAAATCTTAGCAAGAAATGTGACTAAAGCCATTGTTAGCACAATATTCAATGATCTCTTTCTCTCACTCTCTCTCTCTCTCTCTCTCTCTCACACACACACACACACACACACACACACACACACAGGTATTGACAATTTTCTCAATTCTCATTTTAAATGTCATCAGTCAAGCCTATCTGGCCTGTGTCTAATTAAACAGCTATTGAGTGCTGAAATATACAGACTGATTTCCACCACAAGAGCAGGCTGGATAATGGGAAAGTTAATTGTAGCAAGTTGATTCTGGTAATTCCTCTGCTGATGTAATAAAGGTTAGCTGCACAGGCGCAGTGACTCTAGAGGTTCAGTAGTGGCATACCCTCACAGTTGCTGGCTAAACTGTTATAACAGCTGTACATATTGTATTTTCAAGGACCCAAGAGGATGACTTCTTATTACTATTATTTTATCAAGCCCCACCAACAGATAAATCTTTCCACATGGTTAACAGCTAAGTTATGATATCAAGGAACAATTTAAAGAAATGTTTGACATTTTAACTTTTCAGGATGTTAAAATTAAAATGAATATCTGGAGTCCTCAGCTGCAACTAACTGCTGAATCTCAGCTCATAATCCTCTTCTTTGGGCTGCTCCCTTTAGGGGCCACCACCGCAGATCATCTGCCTCCATCTCACCCTATCCCTAGCATCCTCCTCTGTCACACCAACACCTCTGCATGTCTTCCTTCACTACATCCATGTATCTTCTCTGAGGTCAACATCCATTGTTTCTGACTTTGTCTCCAAACCGCTCAACCCATGCTGTCCTTCTGACACACTCATTTATAATCTTGTCTATTCTGGTCACTCCTAATGAAAATCTTCAGCTCTGCCACCTCTGGCACTGTCCATTACTTTGGATGATTGACCCCAGATATTTAAACTCATCCACTTTCACTACCTCTTCACTCCTTCACTTCCTCTAGTCCTTGTATCTTCAAAAGGTGATAAAGAAATATAGCAAGTAAGATGTGACTATTTAAGGATTTGTGTCATTGTACTCAAACTTAAAGAAAAACTTTTAAAACTCCATTTTGTACTTTGGTATATGTTCATTAAGATAAAAAAAAAAACTAACTGCAAGAATTTCTCTCAGCCTCAAGAGATATGTACTGATGAGGGTCTATTTCACAATTTGCAGAATATGAACCTGTGATGCGATTCCAGATCAACAGAGAACAGCATCCAAGCAGAAATAGTCAGATAAATGCATTGTTTTCAACTCTATTAAAAGATAAGCCACCTGAAAACAAGACACACTCAAACACTCTGCAGAGCACATCTCCCATATATTAGGCCCATTTTTGAAAACATTAGTGTCTGCAGGAAATCCTCATCCATAGCAGAAGGAGACCCACAACCACACAACAAGAATCCACTGAAATTTAATACTGAAACTACTGGAACATTTTAGTCATGCAAAAGAAACATCAACAATCAAACAATTTGGGAGTTTGAGTAAAAAAACACAACAAAGTCTACAAGCAGGCACTGTATGTTGCACACAAGTATGCAGCAGGAATCGCAGATCACAGACTTTCACGCCATAACAAACCACCCAACAGAGTCACTGTATATAAAGCACATCAATAATGGTGCTACAAGTGAGCTACAAACACCAGGTGAGAGCAGTCCTCACAGAATTAAATGAAGCTTTGGGTGGACGTGTAAGGAACCCTCAGCAGTTTGCATCACTCTGATGTCTCTGACTTATTGTCTCTGTGAAGTCGCTCTCCTCTGCTGAGCACTCGAGGCTGCAGTCACTTCCAATTTCTTCTAATTCTTCAGAAGGACTGCAGAGAGGCCCGACAGAAGACAGGGCCGCTGTTCATGTTGAAGCACACAATATTGTTTTCTTGCTGTTTCTTGTTTTCCGTATTTCTTTCTTGACGTGGCTGCCGCTTCCTCCCCCTGGACTTCATTAAAGTTGAAGCAGCATAACTGAACTGTCTCTGATCAGCACTTCTCACTCGCTGGTGCATAATTAGCATTTCACTGACAAATTGAATTATACTGTATATACAATACAAATCCAACATACATCTAAGAGTAATTTCAGAACATTCATTTTACAAAATACTACCTAGAAAATTAACAACTCTGCACAAAAAATAAATAAAAAATAAACCAGTCTACTCAAAACACAAATACATAGTAAGGCTTTAGGGTTTCATAAATCTTTGAGCACGTCATGCAACTGGTACTTGCTGTGACACCAGTGCTCTAATCTGCTCATTTGAGACACTTAATAAATTTACATGCACAATGATAGTTTTTCTGCTGCCAGTAAGGCAAATATACAGTACAGTGCAAAAGTCTTGAGCCACCCCTCATCTCTTTACATTTTGCTTCCAAGGAGTCAGGGTTTCTTGTAATTTCTTAAAGTGGACTTGAGCAACAGTTCTCCAGATTTTCTGAATGTTTTTCAAAGTTTTTCTTTGGACATTGGCAGCTTTTTCACTCATTTTGAGTCCAGTCCTTCAACCTGACCATTTTCAGAGGAAAGGTTTTGTAGGGTTTTTGCACCAACAAGGTGATTCCCAAAGAGCTGTTAGCTGTGTCCTTAAAAAATCTGAAGAAACTGGACAAGCGGAGGACAAAATTACAGATTAACAGTGACAGTGACAGATTAACAAAACCTATCTACAGCTGATGAACGAAAAGTCAGGTTTAGAGAGAATGGAACAAAAGAAAGCCAAGATCCAAAGAAGAGCTTTGAACGTCCTTCTATAAACCTGTAGAACTGTTCACGAAGAGCACTGAAAGAAATTACAAGAAAGCTTACCCAAGAGAGTTCAGGCTGTGTTGTAAAATAAAGGTTGCCAAACTAAATATTCATTTTCAAGCTCATGAGAATTGCACATCTGCAGAATCTTTTTTTTTTTTTTGTCTTATATAGTGTTTTCCATGTATGTTTGCACATGTTTCAATAAATCATTGCACCTAGTTCCAATTTTTCTAGCAAAATCTAAATTAATGTGGAGTGACCTTTGCACGGTACTGTGTGGTTGCATAAATTGTTAAACTAAAAGGTAAAAGGTGTGACTTTTAAAATCCTTCTTTCTTGTCCTGCTGAAAGCACAGTTAATCAGCACTTTGTCCAGTGTGAACCTCACTTCACTTGTTTTAATGAGACTATAAAATGTCCTTTAGGTGCTGCTACATCTAAAATGTTTACTTTTTTCATATCTGGTGAGATGTGGGGTAATAAATAATAATGCATTAGTCTTATATAGCGCTTTTCTATACACTCAAAGATGCTTTACAATTTCATGCACTATTCATTCACACTTCAATCATACCTGGTGGTGGTAAGCTACTAATGTCTGACGGAGGCATGGCTGCCAATTTGCACCTTTGGCCCCTCCGACCACCACCAAACACATTCACACTTAGGCAATTTGGGTTAAGTGTCTTGCCCAGGGACACAATGACAGCAAGCACCCAGACAGTGACTCAAACCAGCAACCCTCCAGTTGCAAGGTGAGCACCTGCCCACTGCGCCACTGCCACCCCTGGTAAATAACAGAGGCTCTGAGTGAAGCAAATTGGAATGAAATTTTAAATGAAGAAAAGATCATTTGAGAATTCGCCTGCATTACAATCTTGTATTTCAGAATAAGGTTTTACCAACAGGTCGTAATGCAGATCTCTAATGAGAGCCTGTTGCTTAATTACACAGGATTTAATCAAGTTGCTCACACTGGACTTGACTACATGTTGACAGGCTGTTATTAATTGGAGTGTCCACGCTGCTCTTTCATTACAGTGCAGGGATTTCATCAACCAAGTAAATCTGTATATCAAATGCACTGCAAACAGTTTCTCCTTGTTGCTCCACTTTCATTCACTCAGAGCTACATTTTATGCTGTTACAGACATCACTGAGGGCTATTGAAGATATTAAAATCCAAAACATACTGCTCACTAATGACAATCTCATCTTAACAAGTATTTTCTGTCTATAATGAAGCTCCAGGAACATTTTAAAGTGAATAAATCTGCTTCTAACATGAGGACTTTCAGTTGGATAATGTCTGAATGTTCCTCTGCAATCAATACGGATGACAAAAGATTTCATTGCTTTCAAATATTTGTACTTTCCAGATTTTTTTATTGTCTGAATAGAATTTAAAGGTAGCCTGTGGATTGTGCTCTACCAGTGTTATAGAGCAATGTTTGCACGAGTGGCTCTATGCTGTTTTTTTATATTTTGCATGCTTGTGAGAATGCAGGTGGTTTTGCGCAGTTCTACTAAATAATGTGTCAAAAAGACAGCGGTGAAGAATGCTTTCTAAAAATGTTTGACGATGTAGTAAATGCCTTAAAAATGTAGGCTAAAACTCAAGGATTAACACAGCTGATGATGAACTCGGTTTGTTGCTCTACAGACATTTTTTCTCCACACATATATAAAGATTCTGTAGTGTTCAGTTATCTTTAATTATATTACTATAGCATAGACTTCAGTCTTTCTTACAATATCAGTCACGTTATAATCGTACTTCTTGATGCACATTTAAATGTGGCTGCTCTGGCAACTGGGATCAAAGGGTCATTTGCACATCAGGATGTAGTGCCACTTCAAAGCTCCCACCGTTTCACAAAAGCATCTCTGTGCCCGTGCAGCCTGTGGTGTGACGGAGAATCGCATCCAGTGCTGCTGTGGATTTCTGTCACATTACAATAATAATAAAACCGTGAGCACAGTGAAGGACAGTGAAGCACAGGTGTCCTCCAACCTTTGAACCAGAGCTGGCTGAGGAAGTTGGCTAGGAGACATGTCCAGAGAGAAAACCTTTCATGTGTCAAATTCAGCTGTTGCTGCTCAGCCCAGTTGGTTTAATTAGTGTTCATTAATTGGGAGAGGGAGCTAGGCAAAGGGTAACCACAGTAAATCCTTTTTTTCTTTTTTCTTTGTGGCCTTAGTGTGTATTCAGATCCAATTAAAGATTATCTTCTTTCTGGGACTGTTTTACCTTCTTGGAAATCCTTCACTGTCTTCTCCCTTTATCTTTATGGTCACTGTCAGGATAAGTAGAACATAGAAACCAGTGCAAACATCTCGTTTAAATTTAATCAGTATCCTTGCTCTTTGCCCCCCTTTGACCTCCAGTTCCTGGCCTTTAAACCCCTGAGAGCAACTTAGCCAGAGGCACCTCTCGCTCTCCCAGCAATGTGTCCCTCTTGAGGCTGGTGCCTTTGTTCACCACCTTGAACTTCACAGAGAGGCTCTTCACCTGAGTCGAGCTTATGGAGTCGAAGAAGAAGTCCTCGTTGAAGACCGGGTTGCGGCTGTTCTTGATGATGTTGCTCCTTTGCTTCTGCAGCTTGCCGGGGTTTAGGTAGACAGACACGCAGCAGTTGATGCTTTTGATGTCACAGTGCTTGTCGTAAAGACTCTCCGCCGCCAGGACGCGGATGAGAAGACGGGAGGTGCTGGAGTCGTAGTTAACGCTGATCCTCACCGTCCCACCCTTGTGTAGGTTGATGGTGTGCTCCTGGTGGAGGCCGTGGTCTGAAGCCCCAGCGCCGCCGTGAAAGGAGGGGACGTGGAGCCGTCGCTGGACGTTGGGGCTGGGCTCGGCCGAGCTGCACTCGTCGGTGGAGAGAGAGCTATGGCGGGCGAAAGTCCGCTTGGCTTTCACAACTTTGGCCTGCGTCTCATGAGTGAAGATCTTGAGCAGGGACGCGGAGCGGGAGAGCAGAGGGGAGCTGAAGGGGGAGGACTCGGCTGAGGAGCAGGTGTCACTCTCTCCGCCGCTGAAGTATCGATAAGGATTCATGTGAGAGGTGTTAAAGTCGGCTGGATTCAGATGGTTTCCTGCATCGCTGCTTCTGCCCGGAGTCCTCCTCTGCGTGTTTGGGGAGGTGATGGGACTGGTGAGCTCGCAGTGGAACAGCGACTCTTTACGGCGCGTGTGGGGGCTTTCCTTCAAGGTTGCAAAGCCGTAAGATGTCTGAGTCTTGGGGACATAAGGTAGAGACATTGCTGTCTGCGATTGGGGGTCTGCGTTTGTATCTCCAGCCACCATATCATCAGCACTCTCTATCTGTATAATGTGGCGGTTTGCTGCCCTCAGCAAGTTCTTGGTGTCTCCTGCAATCTTCGTTACCAGACGTGGGCTTCTTGGGCTGCTGATCTTCCCACTACCGATGGTGTGCTCAGAAGCGGACAGGTGCAGGCCTTCTTTGGGCTTTACAGCGGGAATTTCGGGCTCTGGGGGGCAGCTCACCAACTTCGGAGGAATGAAAAAATCTGGGATCTTGTCGGGAGTGAGGACGTTGCTGTAGGCCGGGGTGCCACCTTTCTTGTCCCCATTCTCCCCCTGTCGCAGCACGCCACTCTCCACCGACCCGCGGATCTTATCCAGAACCCACATGGTCCCCACCGGAAAGTGGGATGTATGGAGTAGGTGCAGTCAGGTGTGTCTGCAATTAAAAACACACATTGGTGGGCAGGGGAGGGGTGGCGGGGGTTAAAATGATCAGAGCGTCGCTCCACAGGGGAGAAGAGGGATAAAAATACCACCTGAGTGCTGTAGCGCTGAAACGCTGTGATTAGACCGCAAGCATTTACAGGATTAAGACTGAATAAACAGGAAATATTACAGCGCTATCACACTGAACCTGAGCTTAACTTTCAGAGCTGTTTAGTCCAGAATATAGAGAGGAAGACCCTCTCAAAAAACTACATCTCAGCTACAGCTCATACCAGGCTTACAAACAATAGGAGACAACCCTTTGAATTTGCAAATGCAAAATTCAACTACATTAAATCTACAACAAATGAAATAAAATCCCTGTTGTTTTTAGATAACAAGGTGGTTTTACCGACTCACACAGTTCAGTCTGTGGACATATCAACAACAAAGGGTCTACGTCTTTATTTCCGATCATCCAGTCGTGTTTTGATGAGAAAATTTTAAAAGTGCGCTATTTATATGCGCAACTTTATCCCTTGATATAATTGAAAACTTTTGATTTCCATTTATGCTTTAAACTAATTCACTTTCAGTTTCAGGAAGGCTGCGCGATGGTGACTATTTTAAGATCAGAAATGATCACTTATTTTTGCCAAATGCATTAACAATGTCCCTATATCTAGATATTTCATATATTGCTACCTTTACAGAGCGCGTTAATATATATATATATATATATATATATATATATATATATATATATATATATATATATATATATATATATATATATATATATATATATATATTTTTTTTTTTTAGCGAAAAAGTTAGAAATGAAAAGACAGTTCAACAGGTGCCTGAATGCATCCTCCCATTACGCACCAGTCTGCAGCCAAAATCTCAAAAATTTAAGGTCGCTTTAAAATATGGCACAGCACACTGCTGATATCAGTGCTATGTAATAAATTCATGATACTTACAGCACTACAGAGAAGGAAGCAGTCCTCTTTTTGCACTTTTCGTTCGCTCCTTCAGTAACAGGTGTGCGTTTTTTTTCCTCCTCGGGTAAGTCTGTGCGCTCCGCGGCGCTGCTCTGCGCCCTCAGACGGTCTCGGCTCCGGAGCGCCTGTGGTGCGTTTTATAGATGGCACACAGATGCTGCTGACCAATAAGATCAAACTGTGCTTTTCCGTGTTTAACAGCAGAACCAGCTAGAAACACACGGGTTGCTTCTGTGAGGAAAATGAATCTTACAGGTTGGCTTCACATAAGTCCCCGGGAGTCACTGCAGGCGTTTTTAATACGCCTAGAATGTATTTTGCCATATAAAACTGATATAAAATGAAGGCACTGCAGTTTTACTTGATTTCTTTTATTTCAGCACAATAAAACGTGGTTTTATTTTCCACTCTGATGTCTCCTGATCACCCAGTGTGACACACACTCTCTCTTTTTTAAAGAACTTGAGCATCCTTTCAATCCGAGTCGTGACATTTGTTCGTCAGCTCAGCAACCATTAAGAGGGCCTTTTTTTTTATTTTTAACTTTTGCGCACAGCACCGAGCTTTTGTGCTCCAATAAATCGTTCTCTCTATGTATACAAGTGGTGCTATTTGACCAGAAAAAAGCACAGACAGACAATGCAACCTGGGGCATATGCACCTGTATGCTGTGCCGTCCAATTAACTTTACAGACTGACCTTTTTTTAAATCATCTTTTTTGTCTGTCTCTCTCCGAGTTTAACCGGACCTATTGGTCTCCGTGGAAACTTTGCTATGGCAACAAATACATTTGTCTAAAATAGGACTGACTTCATTGATCTGCAGCACAAAAGGCACTTTATTTGTCCAGATTGCCTGGTTTTGAGTCAAGTGCCATGCAGCCCGAGGACTGAGAGTGCTACGGGTTGCCGCTGCTTTATCAGAGATCAGTAAAGAAGCGGCAGCAGCACTACATTGACTCGACAACTTAGAAACGTACAGATGAGAGTGTCCGTGTCTGTTGACTGTGACAACGGCTTTACAAACAGGTGATTAACCAACCATTTATTGCGCGCAGACTTTGAATAGGTGTCAGCATCGCTGCCTGTCTCTGCCTCACGCAGATGGAAAATGAGCTTGATTGTTGTGGGTCGTGGTGCCCTTCTTGTCGCAGCTAATTGGGAGCTGGCAGAGGAAAACAGGCGCTCTACAGTAAACAAGCGGCTATATTTAACTCCATTTTGAACTCTACCCTCTGTTAAACCGCATAAAAAGCTCTTAGTAGCCTGTCAAAGATAAATTATTTCTCCATAACAAACTCAGAAAAAAACATCTCTTCTCGTGTCTGTTCTGGTTGTACTGAGGAAAAGCAGCCAAACATCAGCAAGTACACGGTGACACTGACGACACGACAATAAAGGCTTTGCAACCAATGTTTAGCAGATATTTATAAAAAAAAAGGCTCCAATTACCTGTCAGAGCTCTTCTTCAGATTTCAGGTAATGTTTTACTGGTTTAAATAGCAAAGGTAGGTTGAAAGTGACGGAGAATCATTAATTTAGTAAAGTACTGAATATACTAATAATTTAAAAAAGCAACCTTTGGCTGGCACCTGATGAAAAGCAGGAGGGCATCATCAGTTACATTAAATAGTTGTGGAGTAGTGGATGATGTACATTAATCTCTGTGTGAGCATTCAAAAACTCATCAAACTTATGTAAAGAGGGTTGTGCAGATATAACCTTTTCTACCTGAGCCCGTCCGTCTTCACTAAAGCTAATACAAGAACACAGGTGAGATCCACCAGACTTTCCCAGCTTTGGAAATCTGTGTTCATGTGGAATCATGGGGGGGTTAAATTGAGCATGTTTGGGAAGAGAGCGTTTACAGGGATTATAATAAAGATGAGCATACAGCAATGGATAAATGCATTCACACTGCAAAGTGTATTTGCAGTTTGTAGTGCTAATCATGATGCTCCAACATAAGGTGTGAGTATATACCATATATTTATTCACCACATGCAAACCCGTTGACGTCTGTTTACACATGAGCAAGTGAAGCCACAAAGGAGGATTTCCTGCCACATGATGTCATTTAAGGCCGTGGCTCATAAACCATCCGCTGGAGCGGAGTGGGCATAATTATACATCTCGTCTTCTGCAGTCCAGCCAGGGGCCAATGACTGATGTAATCTGTGAAAAAAAAAAAAAAGGGGGGGGCCACTTAGCATATAGATTGCAGAGACACATCTGAACCCTCATCCACTGCCTGCCAGAGCTCACTTATCACCATAGAGACACTTGACCTCTTAAACTCTTTAAGCAAAGCATGCTTTATAGAGAAAGGCTATCAGTTTCGTAGGTGTGCAAGGGACAATTACTTTCATGCGTCAGTGCCTTAAACTGTCCTGATTTAAACTTTCATGTCTGTTTAGAAACCAAACTACATGGAGAAACACACACACACATGCACATGCACAAAGAACCTAAAATCAGTGGGTGTCTGAGCCATCTGGCTTCAGGGTTTACTTAAATGATTGACCTATTATCACAGTTTCTGTCCACAGACTAATCTGGCAACCAAGGTTTGGACACCACAGTATAAATTAAAGAGTGAATATATTACCTTAAAAATCTGATATAAATGAAAGTTCATTAAAATTGAAACTACATCTTCTGGTGAATATTTGAATGTGGCACTACTCTGTGAACAACTCCAGCCTCGCACTGCGAACAGCTTCCTCTACAAAATAATGAGATCAATACACCAGTGGTGGAGAATCTGCTGAGAAAAGGTTAATGTGTCTGTTCTGCTCTCATTAAGGGGCTGAACTCTACAACTCTGTCTGTCAGAAAACGTGAGGAACACTGAAGCTATTACAAACCTGATTGTACTAAAGTGGCCTGCCTCACTGAATGATACAGAGCTGAGTCAGTGTGGCTGCGTTTGCTTGTTCTTTCAGCGGATAGTAAGATGTACCACTGCAGAGGCACTGACTAAAGGACAAACCCAAGTGTGTGTTTCAACACTGTGATACATCCTCTCTGCTGATGCCCAGCTGACTTACTGGAAAGGCTGCAAGTAGAAGTTGGAGCTGGTACACAGAAAGTTGCGTCATACTATTCATTCACAAAGCTCTACTATTAAAGCTTCCGCGCCACCTCACATCACTCAACCCATGAAAACCGTTTAACTTAAAATTTGCATCCAGCAGATTCTTAACATGCGCTAACCTTGGCAGAACTACTTTCAGATACTGTGCACTACTCAGACTAAACTCCAAACTCCAGAGTCATTCATTCCACTTGAAGATCTTGTTTTCATGATCCCTTTTATTGATTTTAATAATTCTTTATTTATTGTGCTCTTCCTCCTGCATATTACGTTCTTGTGACTGTTCCTGGTCGCAGGTCTCTCTTGTATAACAAATATGATTAAACAGCCCACTCTTTATTGTCGTCATCCATCTTTCTTCCCTCCTGCCAGCCTCTTCCCACCCTACACACAACTTCTGCTGCCTTTTGCACTGGCATATGCATCTCAATAACCAGCTCCTCTTCCTGTCATCTCACATTTCTTCACCTCCTCCAGTTGGTCCATCTTTCTGCAGGTCACAGAAGGCTTGATCTCAGATGCCTGCCAGTTGGAGCAGAGGGACTGAGTAACGCGGATGTGGCTCACAGTCACAGCGTGAAACCGGTGCCACTGTTCATAACATCCAGCTCCCGTTCAGCAGTCGGGTTTTATGCACTGCAGTTTAAGCACAGCGCAATCCTTTGAGACCAAAGTTATGTCCAGAGCATGAAGGAAACCACAGAGTGAGAAGCAATTCTGCAAATGCCAGGAACATTTGAGTGTCTTGCTTTTTCTGGTCCACTGAACTGGCATTTGGATTGGACACACACGGGGTAAAAGGTCATACCCGTCACGACAGGAAACGAATCTGATGGTCTCCGCAGAAAAGATGGTACATCGCCGTCAGAGGACACCCGGATGACCTAGGAGCATGGGAGAGCATTAACAAATCAAAGGGAACAAAAAAAAAAATCATCACTGAATGAGAATTGGACTCCAGTGTGCCCTACTGGATACTGATCTACATTTTTGTCAGCCCTCATAGCATTTCACAGATTAATGATTTTCATTTTCAAGCAGCAGATTACAGACAGCCAAAGATGGGTCAACTCTAGCAGAAAGCATAACATGGAGATAATAAACCACATAACTTATGTGCAGGAACTGCATGTAAGGGTAGAGTACATCAGCTATACAGGCATGTCAGATATACAGTCCATTTCTAGAGGCGCAGTGGGTGATGAGAAAAGTGAAAATGACCAAAGGATGCATGTACACTTTGATAAAGAGGATGAAATAGTGAATATCACACAAGGTTACTTCCAAGGCTAGGATAGGACAGTGCTCTGAACAAAGATAGAACACGTGTCACACAAATGTGAGAAAAGAAAATCAACTATTTAAAAACAAACTATCTTTCTCAGGTTTGTGCAGACCACTGAAACGGCTCAAAGTGTCCAAGAAACGAGCTGATGCTGCCCCCTAGAGGTATGAAAGAGAAACCAATTGAATTTGTTTTGTTCAGATGAAAGTGCAACTCTGTATCCTCCTCACTCAGTTTGAACATGTGCAACTAAGACAGAAAACCAATGGAGTCAGGCTTCTTGCAAGAACAAATTCATTGGTCATTCATCCACTCACAAGGCAAAAAAAAAAAGCCCCCCCACACACTGAGATGAATTTTTATCAATTTTCTGTCAAACTGTTGTGTTTTCAAATAACATTGGTATCACAGAAACACACAAGAGCTCGTTTTCTGTCTTCTGTGAAGCTCCGCAGACGGAGGCAGGAGACAAAGAGTTCTAACATTCAAGGTTTATTGAAGTGTGCTGAAGCCCATTTCCCTGTGTGCACAGAGAACAAATAAAAACAAAAAATGGAACATAAAAAAATAGGAAGATGCATAAACTTAAAACTGAATAAGTCTTTGTTAAAAAAAAAAAAAAAAGACAGATGCAGCAAACATTTTTGGCTGTTAAATATTTATTGGCCTTTTATACTGATCTTCACACAGAAAAAAATATCAGTCTAAAATATGTATAATCTATATAACCTGACGTGGATTATCAGAAGTGAAAAGGGAGCAGATGAGGCACTTTAGAACAGGAAACCCCAGAAAAACATGAACCTTTGTTATAAGTGAAATCTCCTGTCTGATTTGTAATTCACTTTGATCCTGTCAGTTTCAGCTTTTTCATATGCTCAACTGTCCTCGTCTTATAAACCTACCATAATTGACAAATGATGTCAAAGCTCCTCTAGTACTGGTTGAGACGGCACACACAAGTCCCCCCCATTAATCTGCCAACTTTCAGCAATATGGGCCATAAGATTGCCAGTACAGTATGGAATCAGTTTATAGTTATTAGACAATTTCTGTGATCAGTAGTTTTTGTTGTGTCTAGAGAAGTCCTACCTATTACAGAAATGTTCCCAATAATGAAGATAAACAACAACAAAAAAAGCCACATTTGCTCGATATCAGAAAATATCAAACAATGTATTTTGTACTAGTTGTAAGGCTTTCATTTTGTGTAGTCCTGTATGCAGAGGTGGGATATAACGAAGTACAAATACTTCACTACTCTAAGTAGAACTTTCGGTTATCTGTACTGTAATTGAGTATTTATTTTTCTGACAACGTTTTACCCCTCAGCCTGAAAAGGCTGATGGGGTATTATCAGACGCCCATTGTTGTGAAGGCGATAACTCAAGAACGAGGCGACGCAGGATTTTCAAACTGATACCACAGGTGCAGCTACTAAAAAGCTCGGCTGAGTTTGAATCTCAGCAACCTTGACCTCAAAGTCAGAGCTCAAGTTTACTGAACATCTTGTGAATGCAAGATGCAAGAAGGAGGTCACTGTGCCATAGGTGTATTTACTCAGTAAGGATATCATAGGTTTCTCATACTGACAAATTCACTGCATCTACTGACACTTTGGAATTTGGCAACCTTGATATAATTCATGCATTTTTTATTTTTAAGGTTTCTCACTGCCTCAGTATAATATGTAGCTATAACAGCACCACTGTTTCAGTCTTTTGGCAAAATGACACTCAAAG